>NC_009323.2:638191-647626 GCF_000002845.2 Leishmania braziliensis MHOM/BR/75/M2904
TGTTCCTCTCTCCACCCCCGAGCTTGCACTTCTCCAGGTATTCCCTGTAAAATTTTTCGAAGGCCTCTTCCTCATTGATAGCCGTTGTGAGGCAGAAATAGTCGCTGTCGCGCGGTGTCTGAGCACTACGCAGAGCACGGAAGTAGTACTTGGCAGTGCGCCGGTACCTCGAGTTGTACAGGTTCTGGAATAGCGGGCAGTCGGGGCTGGGGAAGAAGGCTGTTGTCAAGGGAATGAGAATGATTTCATTCCGTCGGTTGCGCCCATGGCGGTGGCTGTAGAGGCCACGCGCGTGTGTCTCGTGGCTTGGAAGAGCCCCCATCGCTTACTCCTGTGCTAGATGGTTGGGGCTTGCCTGGTGTGGCAGGAGGGGGGCTGCTTGGAAAGACTGAGAACCGAAGAAGAGACAGAAAGCGACCTCCTCAGCTTACCCGCTGAAGGCAGTACAACCGCGCGACGCCCGAAAAGGAAAAGCGCCGTTGACGGCACACCCCAAAGAGGCGGAGCAAACAAAATAAAGAGACGAAAATGAACGAAGATGCACGCAGAGAGAGAGGGGGGAGGGGAGGAGAGGGGAGTCGGGCGTGCACTGCGGGTGCGCGAGCCTTTCAAGATGCAAAAGTGTAATGGGCCCCCCTCCCGCCGAGTCAAAGAAAAAAAACAGCAGGGCAGCGGAAACCAAAGAAGGGGGCAAGGCGCGGCGTGCGACTGAGCTGCAATACACCCGCGCACGTACGCGCAAACACGCACGAAGACAAAAAAAATGAGCACACAAAAAAGGCACCAAAACGACGAAAGAGAGAACGAAGAAAAGACAGAAAAGATCGAGCACGACAGCTTCGCAGCACAGGCAGGGATGAGTGAAGCGCAGCGTTAGGCGAAGGGGGAAAGAAGAAGTGGAAGATGCGAAGGCGCTTGCAGGATTGAAACAAACCAAAGGGGATACAAACAAACAAAGGAAACATAGAAATGCAAGACTCAGGAGGCATACACACACACGTACGCGGCAAGACAATCGACGGAGTCAATGGCTACGCAGTGGGTCTAATTACAGGGAAGGAAAACAGGAAAGAGAGAAGAAATTACGAGAAACGAGAGCAGCGCACACGTGTAGGGATGTGAAGAACCGAGTCAAGTCGGGGGCGCAGTCTCAGTCAGCAGAAGATGCAACGACACTGAAAGCTGGGGGGGGAAGGGGCTCGCCTGCAGATCGATGGTATCTTCTTTCTCTTCTTCTAGTTTTTTTTTTGCGTGTCGTGGAACACTTACATGCACCACTCGCCTCGCCTCACGTTGGCTTTTCGCGCCTTGTTATGAGGGTGGCACGAGCACAGGGCGGTGAGAATGGGACGAGAAGAGAGGCCGTACAGCAGTGAGAGGGAGAGAGCACTAACCCGACCGAAACGCGCGCCACAAACAGAAAGAGAGAGAGAGAGGGAGAACTGTTGAAGGGGAATTTAATACGGAAGTCACTCGAGGAAGATGCCCTCGAGAACAAAGTGAAAACGAAAGGACGAGGAAAGAAAAGGAAAGGCAAAAAAGGTGCAGCGGAAGTCAGTGCCACCCACCACACGCAGAGAGCTGTCACCAAGACGCGGCCAGCACAGGAGAAGGAAATCAATTCAAATAAATAAGCTAAACTAAAGAATCACCGATGAGTCAAGTACGGTAGAGACGGCACCTGGTGCTAATACTCCAGTATGAATTAAACGACACCAGCCTCGAGCGGAGGAACGTACCGACACACAACGGAATGCCAAAAAAAAAGGAGACAGAGAGAGGGGTCGGCTGGTGGTATCGGAGAAGTGGAGAGCTCAAATGCAGGAACCGGTGCCGAGGGGCGTACGTATCCCTATAAAACCTTTTCGCTCTCGCAGCTGCAGCCCCAGCGCTCTCCCTCTCTCTCGCTTCGATTCGCTTTTCCTCGTTTCTCTCGTATTGACCGCCTACACGCCTCGTCACCCAAGCACACAACCACAGCGAATCCTTCTTCGGCGCCAAACGTGAAAGATACAGCCGCTCTCCGTTGCTGTTAATTCTTTCGCGTTCGCTTCTGTCAAGCGTGCCTCGCTCGCTTTTTTTTTCTTTCAGGCCTGCACCCCCCCCTCTTGTCAATGATGTAAAGAGGAATGAGCGACGGCAATGAAAGTAGAAAGCGATGGTGACGGTGCTTCCGTTTACCGTAGCACAGATGTATCACAAGCAATACAGACACTTAGTGTGTCTGCAGACTGTTTTTTAGGGATACGTAGAAAGTGAGCAAGAACAAAAGGGGGCGGGCGATATATACACGCACATGCACACGCACACGCTGCTACGATACCAGCAAGAGGCAGATAAAGGCCTAACACGGCCACAAAGAAAGAATGTACAGCGCAGGAGACGTAAAGTGGGTGAACTGAAGCAGAGCGGAAAAAGTCCCCGATGTCAGCACTGCTTTACTTGTCTATGCCCTAATATACGCCCAAACATACACACGGGGAGAAGGGGGGGGAGGCGGGAGAGAGGAGGGGCAAGACCAACCTGGAAGAAAGAAAATGGGAAAGTCTACACCACTGAAGAGGGGGGAAACGGCAGAGGCCAGCGGTGGAAAGTACCGATACGCGCTTAAATCAGCGGCAAAACATCCACACGAAAATGAAAAAAAAAAAGAGAGGAGAAGTGAACCCGATTTACGCGGCTGCGTCTGCGTCGACTTGCTTCACTGTTGTCACCGTCTGCAGGAGCTCTAAGCCCCACCACTGTCACACCCCCACGAGGGAAATAATTCCCTCTCAGAGTAGAATGCAAGTGGGAGCTCAACGAAAAAAAAAGAGATAAAAGCGCTAATAAGACTTACGAAGTTGCTCTTCTTACTCTCACTCTTTTCTTGAGACACGGCAACGGCCGGCTTCTGGCAGTCGTGTAGCGAGCAGGCTAGTTGTGTGTTCTTCTCCCTGTCGTGGCAAGATGGGCTCCTGAGACTGTAAAGAGCGAGATTACCTGCACGTATGCTAACGAAAAAGCCACACAGCCGAGGAGGTGGTGGTGGTGGTGGGAACGTGCAAAGAGGAGAAAGAGAGTCAGCCTAGCTGAAGAGGGGGGGGGGGACGCAGAGAGAAAGAAAAAAGGGGTGAAGTGGGCACCCCCAAAACGAGCAAGAAAGCAAAGCCAAAACACACGAGCTGACGCGGGTGCAAGGGAGGGAGAAAGGCAAAAGCGCACAGAGAGCAGACCTTGTGAAATAGCTAAGACAGCGGCGTGTTTTTTTTGTTGTTGTCTGTCTATCCGTATGCGTGGGTCTGTGTGTTTCACGTGTTTCGGACTCCTCCCACGACACAAAACGCAAGCGGACGCTGATCGAGATAAAAGTCCCCGATCGCAAAAACACTGCGTGGTGTCAAGAGTACTGCGCAGAAGTCGTCGGCGTTCCCTCCACTCACACTCGTAATCGTCTCTCTACGTGTGGGTCTGTCTCTTCTTTTATGCGATGATCGGTGTGCGCTTTCCTTTCTACTTGTTTGATTGCGGGTGTTTGTGTGTATCTCTTCGAACGCCTCGGTGGGTGAGCGTGCGAGTGAGTGTCGCGCTGTCCTTTTCCGCTCTTTCCCTTTTCTTTTTAGCTTTACAGAGGACAAACGCGGCACAGACAGGCGAAAGGGGGGAGGGGCAGAGAAGAGAGAAGAAAACTGGACTTCAGCAGAAGAAGAAACAATCAAAGAAAAAAAACTCAGTTGAGCAAAACTGCAGAAGTCCTCCGATGTACCCTCTCTTCCTCTTCTCCTTTTCGCGTTGTTTTCTCCCTCCTTCGACGCCTGTGCCGGTCAGCAAGTCTCGCACAGTGATAGAAAGGGAGGCGCACAGACGGATTGGCTGATACTCCGCGGAGACACAGAAAAGGAGAACACGCACACGAAAAAAAAAAAAAAAGAAAAAGAAAAACAGAAGTGACAAGTCTTCCTTGTAATCGTGCTCGCTCGTTTCTCTTCTCTTCGTCGCCGTCACCTTGACTCTTCTGCCTACTTCACTTCAGCTGTTCCCTCTCCCTCTCCTTCCACGTCGGCGTTGAAGAAAACACCTGCTGCTGACGTCCGTTCTGCCGAGACCTAGAAAGGTGAAAATGAAGAAGGCGCGCGACGTTATGTTTGAGGAGGGATAGTGGCAATAAGAAGGACTTGGGGAGAGTCGAGCGAGGGAGAAGTGCGTGGGGAAAGGGGGTAGAGACAAAAAAAAAAAAAATGGAGAGCCCACCGTCCCCGGGGTGGCCTTCGCTAAGTAAACTGCAGAGCTGAGAAATGAGCCTAAAAAAAAAAAAAAACGAAAACGAAAACAAAAAAAAGAAAACTGAAGAAGAAGAAGAAAAAAAGGAAACGCTTTCGACACGCCGCAAGAGGGTGAGAAAGAGAGCGAGCAAATGGGGAGAGGCACCGCGTAGACTCCGGCGCTTGTGTGGCTCGAGAGGGTGGAAGAAAAGATGGAGAAAATGACAGCAAAGAAATTCACAGTCAAGGCGTGTGTCTGCAGTATGTATGTATCCCAGCGCTTCTCTTTCAAGCAAAATACTTCGGTTATCAAAGGTTAAGTGGATGCCTTAGTGATTGCATCTGCTCCCTCTTTCACTGCTTCTAGGTCTCCTCGCACCCTCAGACGTGTATGAGTGTGTGTGTGTGTGTGTCTTGTTCTTGTGGAGCCTGTAACATGCAAGCAGAATAGCGGAGAGAGCAAGAGACGCCTCTTCCCGCGAGCGCCTGTGGAGGATCACAGTGTCTGCTCAGATGAGCGCACCACAACGAAAGGGAAAAGGAGATTACAACACTAGACAGTGCTGTTCGACCGCTCATGGGAGTACCAGGGGGGACACAAGACACACACACAAGTACGCAGAAGAATGTGTGCACAACGAAAAAAAAAGAGGACAGAGACGCTTAAACCGATCAGAGGAAGAACAAGCAAACCAGTAAAAGGGGGAAGGCTCTGAAGGGAGGACGATCCGGTGGAGGGAAGTAACAAGCGACCTAGCGCACGAGATGCGGACAACGAGACTCGTCGATGGAGTCCGAAGAATTGCAACAGCTCAGCAAAAAAATGCGACGATAAAAAGGAAAAGATAAGAGAGAGAGGGAGGGAGAGAGGGAGAAAGCTCGAGACAGAAAGCGGCAAAGCAAGAAAAACGTGCCTGTTGTATTTTTCCTTTGCCACGTGGTGTCGAGGTGTCTGGTTAGGGGGTGGACGGGTGTGATGTCCGTCTTGTACCGTTGTTTGGGCCTTGTCGTTCAGCTTCTCTTTTTAAGGGAAGGGAGACTTTTTAACGTCTCGGTGGGCGGTTGGAGGAAAAGCTGAGGCCTGCTCCAGCGTGTGTGTCCTCGCACGATTCCTTTCCTTTCCTTTTGTTCGATCAGTGGACTGGCAAGGGTGTAAGGAACTAAAACTAGAAAGCGAAAAGAGAGTACAGATACACGATGAAGGGCGTGTTCTCCGCAGATCGGTATCCTGTAAAAAGTTGCAGACACCCCAAGAAGAAAACAGCAGCGACGAGAAAAAAAAAGAGTGTTTTCAGCTACTGTCGAGTGTATGAGGAGGACATGTGTAGGAGCATGTCAGCCGGTGAAGTGTCGGGGGCGCACATGCACGCGCAAGAGTGGTGTTTGCCAGTGCAATGTCAAGGCAGTTAAATGGGGAGAGCCCCCGTCCAGGAAGGCGAATCGATTGTGAAAAGAGAGTGGAGGAAAAAAAGAGCGGAAGCAGATGCGAGGGATGCAGAACTCACGGTGTGCACACACACACACACACACGACAACGGAGGTACATCCATGTATGGCGCTCTGCGCTCCTCTTAGTCGCACAATACTCTTCAGTTCGAAGAAGGAGAGAACCACCATCAAAGACCTGAGACAAGAGTCGTGCCGTAGCGGACCGCCTCTGACAAAAGTGCCAGCAGCTCGGCGCCCCCTCCCCGCGCCACGTTTAGGAATGCCATGGAAAACGAACGTCAGAGACCCTTTTGGGGGGGGGGGGGTTCCTCCGGCCCTACTGGAGTAACGCAGAGAGACGGGTCTGAAAAAAATCCTGGCGCTACGAAGGTTTGAGTTGAGTTCCTCTTCCGTGTGCAAAACAATCGGACTACGCGAAACAGACGCACACCCGCCACACCTGCCATGAAGGCTTAAAGCAAAGGTGCTAGAGCAGGTCGCAAAGCGGCAAGCATGTAGGAGAAGAGAGGCACCCGGCGTTTGTGCACCAGTACGCCAGCGCACTGGCCCATCACATCACGGAAGGCACAGTCTTCACTCTTCCACTCAAGCAGGCAAGAACACCTCTTGCAAAGGTAGATGCAGCCCTCTTTGCAAACAGCATCGGGCAGCCAACAGCAATCGCATTACTGGAGAAAAAATTCAACAGAAAAAGAAATGCAAGGTTGGAGTCAGCGATGAATTCTGCTGTGACTCATTTGCTCAGCCACACCCTCAAAGCGAGCAGCAGTCAGCACACGATCACTCACCCAAAACGCTTACGCCCCTCTGCCTCTCACGCATTCCCTCTGCGTGCACCGCTTCGTTCAGTGAGCTCTAAGCAGTGCATGCTACCGCCGTCGAGGTGGTCACAAGCAGACTGGTTTCCGGGACCGATACAGGAGCAACGGCGCAGAGGAAAGACGCTCGGCTTACCAAAGCAAGGACTAATTAAGTGATTCGCTATTCAGAGAAAGAGCTCCCCATCATTATCCTGCTAGCACGTGATGAGCTTCTTGGCATCGGTGACGTCGCTGTCATTGCGGCCTGTTTCGTTTCTTTCGCGGCGCTGCCGCAGCGATCCTCCATCTGGCGCACACCTCATTTCCCCTCCGCCTCCCCCCCCCCTTTTGGTTGGGTGCGCCGCATAGCGGCATACAAAATGTGGTAGAGAGACACGAAAGAAAGCGAGTCGAAGACATGACAGACACCTGCGCGGGCGATATCGACCTCACACCGGCCTCTTTCCAAGCCACCACATGGCGCCACATGGAGTGCGCCCGTCCACGAAGAAAAATTGAAGCGGCAAACGCAGCGGCAGCGGCGACAGTACATCGATGGTGAGAAGACGACGAAAAAAGAGAGAAGATGGACGGCAGCGCCGCCATCGCAGATAAACGACAACATATCGAGGAGGGGAGCGGGGGGAGAGGGGTGGAAAGCCGGTGAAGAGGACAGGAGACACGAGAGACGAGGAACAGGGGAACGTAACAATGACAACGAAAATGAGAGTGCGCAAAAGACACAAGACGCACCAAATACATCAACCGCCTCCAAACAGGCGGTGTACTCCCCCCTCCCCTCCCCCCCACCGTGCAGTAACCCCCACACACACACACACGCCTGCAGAGAGGGCGGGGGGAGAGACGGCGTGCCACGTTCATAAACACCCGAAGAGAGACGCGCAGCGGGGCGCCTCAGAGAGGCAAGAGAAAAAATGAGAGAAACGCCAGCATAGCTCCGCGGTAAAGGAGAAGAGGGAAAAAAACAGCTGCGCACATTTTGTTGTTGCACATGGGACCCTGCAGGAGAGAGAGAGAGACACACAATGGGACGCGAAAAAAAAGCCACAACGTGGGTGGGATCATTAAAGGGCACTGGAGAAGGGCGAGGAGGAGGGAGCGGGGGCGGGCATGTAGAGAGGAGGAAGGAGGAAACAAAAATGAGTAAACCCGTGACATGAAGGGCGGGAGAGGGGAAGGGTGAAATTTGACTTCGTGATGTGCGGCGCCTGCGCTCGTGCAGTGAGACAACGAACTACAACAAACAACAGAAAAAAAGAGAGGCAAACAAAACTCCACCATCACCAACAGCACGCGCATCGGCGGAATAAAGCCACTCGCGACATATCGAGGTCTTAGTGCCTGTGGTGGTGGTGGTGGCCCAACAGAAGAAAAAGATATACACCCACACAGGACGGTAAGGGGAGAGTGCCACGAGGAAACACAAAAAGAAGACAAACAGAAAACAGAGGCCACACACACACACACATAGCACGAAGAAGGGGCAAAAAATTAGAACGCACATATACCCCTCAAACGCGCGCGAGTCTGAGAGCGACTTGATGGGCGGCATGCTTCCTCTTCGGTTCAACCAAGACTGGGGCACCACAGAGAGCGGAGAACATCGTGCGCGCGCAATACATACGCAGACGTAAAGCGCAAGAGAGAAGACGCCAGAAGAAACGAATAAGCACAAAGAGATGAAAGAGGAAGTAACAGACTCCTAAGAGCTACGTGCGATGCTTTAGCACTAAACTGCCACAACACCGTGCCTTCTTGACCCATCGCCATAGAAATACTACAGCGCACACGCACCACAGGGAGAGAACATGTGCACAGTCTTCTCCACACACGCACACACACAAGCTGCAACGAAGACAAAAAAATCACGTATGACTGTCAAATGTTGCTCACGCATACCAGTCACGCAATACACGAGCCCCCCCTCCTCGGCAGCAACAACCAGCGCTGCACAGACACACTCGCGCCAGCAAGCCAGCCTGCAAAAGAGCAGAGTGCCCCCGTAGAGTAAAGGCTCGCAGTGCGGCATATACAGCGCAAGAAGAGACACACGTAGAACAAAAAACGCTTCACGCAACACCCGCTCAAAATCAACAGTCGTTGTTCATTCGCCGCGTCCATGCCGCCACGAACCAGTCAACACGCAGACGCGCGTGCAACCGCAGCTCATCCATGCCTCAGCCGCAGCACACGGCGGCGCAGCCCGGGCAGTCTCACGACAAAGCCCCGCCCCGGCCGTCACATCGCGCCGTGCGTCTAACGGGCCCCTCCAGGCGCCTGCTCGAGAGCGCAAGCCGCGGCGTCGGTCGCGAGGGCAGCAGGGGGGGTAGTCCAGGCGCATGTCGGGTGTCCCAGAGGACGAAGCCGGCCAGCCTCAGGTCAGGGCCCGGTGTGCCCCGGTGCTCCGCCCGTGGGCCACGCTTCGCCCTCCATCGCTGCAGGCCGCGGCATCACACAATGCGGCGTGGGGGCTCTCCACGTCCGTGCCCGAAGAACACGATGGCGTGGTTCGGGGCGCCCGAGTCACGCCGCCGGCCTCGGTGCCGCATCAACCCACACGGCCAGATGGGAGAGATGCCGCATGCCTCGCACACCTGCACTGCGGCTCTTACTTCCCTGCAGCCCCTCGTGCCCTGCGCACGCATCGCTCGTGCTCCCCCGCCCCACGATGCCCAGCGTAGACGCGGCACGCCATGCCCGCTGTGCTTCGCAGCGCCCGCACCACCGCATCCGGGCGCCTGGGCCCCAGAACAGCCCCGTCGTCTCATGGCCCGCCGCCATCGTCCCCCCACCTGCGTCCACGTCACGGGGGCATCTCCGGGTGGCGCGCCCGCGTGTGCCGCGACAGGAGGGACGCCGCCATGCGCCCGCGGCGGTATGGACCGTTCCCCCCGCACCCGCACGCCCTCACCGGAGAGCGACGG
>NC_009323.2:647726-711367 GCF_000002845.2 Leishmania braziliensis MHOM/BR/75/M2904
CCGACGACCAAGGGGTGCCAAACGCATACACACACTGCGAGAGCATGAAGAGAGGGGCACATACACACACACACGCACAGTGGCAGTGAGGAAGGAGAAGAATAATGTAATAGAGCGGGTTGCAGGTAGGAGATCAGTGAAGCACAGGCCTCCGTCGTTGTGTGCTCAATCCATTTCCCTCCCCTCCCTTTCCGAACAACAACAAAACAAAGAGACAACCTCCTCCCTCCGCACGCTATGGCTCGAGGTCATTTATTTTATTTTGATTGCGCTCATGCGGGCGTCTGTGTGGGTATGTGCGCGCGCAGCAATGCGCAGTGAGACGTTACTCTGGTTCATGTTAAAACACACATATATATATATATATATATAAAGAGATTCGAAATCATAAAAGGAAAGGAAGAAAGCTAATGCACATAGACTCGCACAGGTTGGGTACCTGAATCGGACAGCCCCGTGCAAGTCAGCTTGCACCGCACAGTCACATTCACAAATGTGCGCTGTACTTTGCATTAGAAAAATGGCGATGAAAGCACGTCAGGGAGAGGCACTGTAGCCTCATGAAGAACGAGTAATGTGAGAAGAGCGAGTGAGCGCGGGCGTGAAGGAGAGAGAGCGTTCCACCACAAACCCCTCTTGCGGAGATCTTCCCCCACTACGCAATGCAGATGGAATGAGGCTCACCATACGCACGCCTATATTTCAAAGCTGGAGTACATGTCGTATGCCAGCTCTATGAGCGGCTCGTCCCCCTCGGAGGAGGTGTAGCTAAGGGCACACCCCTCCAAACGCTGCTCACTTGCCGCACTGCGACTAGCACAGAAAGCCGGCTGCACCACTCGCGGTCCAGACGTCACGGTGTCGGTCATTTCATCGAGCACTGCGGTTTTTGCTTGCTGCACTGGAGTCGTCGACGACGCCATCTCTACATTGAGTGGACACACCTGCGGCAGCAACTCCACGTCCACCGCCTGGAGTGTCTGTTGGCCGTCTTTGTAGCCAATACGGAAGCGCACGCGGCCGCCAACGGGCAGCGCACGGAAGCCCTCCATCTGCATGGACGACTGGTGGACAAAAATGTCGCCAAGGTGCACTGGCGTGCGTCGCTTCTCAGGAGCCTCGGCCTCCGCCGTCGGGGGGACCGCAGTGGCTGGGGCACTCAGAGAGGTGGGAGGCGTGCCAGTCGCACTGTCGCCGTTGGCGCTCACGGTAACGTGAGTGGTCGCAGTCAAGAAGCCAAAACCACGGTTGGGGTTGTAGCGCTTCACGAAGCCCTCGTACACCTCACCCAGCTGGTAATACAAGCCATTCAGAGTCTTCGCCGGCTGTGGGGGGGACGGCAACGCAGGCACGGCAAGCGGTGTGGAACCAGGGAACGACTTGGAGAAGTTCGAGGCCATGGTCCCGCCGAAGGAGGGCACCTGCGGCGCCACCAGGTAAGCAGGAACTGACGTGGCCGAAGCCGAGGCGGACTGCGACGGCATCGACAGCTGTGGTTGCATGGCGTACGAGTGCGTGCTTGTGGTTGTATCCGCGTCGCTGACAGTCACGTCCTCTGCCCTGATCAGCGTCGGGGCACCCGTGGTGTGATTCGCCCAGAAGCACGCCTGCGGCTGCTGTGGCACCGCAGCCACGGAAGTCATGGCGCTAGTCGGACGCGGCACAGTCATCTGGAAGCCAGGAGCTGCGGATGAAGCCCCCATAGGAGCCATGGAGCCGTTCGTGGTGGTTGATATGCCGTTGGAGGTGCCGCTGCCCACATTGGAGCTCGTGACACTCGTAGTAGATGCGCCAAAAGTCTTGGTAACTTCGCCAGTGGAGCACAGGCCTCTGGTGAGCCTCGAGAGCATGGGGGAGGGCTGGGATTCCAAGGAGTGGAGATGCTGCTTGTCGGCCATGAACGACGGCATGTCTATGAGCGACTGAAGCATTAGAGGAGATCTGTTGGAGCTCACATTCGCACCGCTCTCGCAGGGAGCAAAACACATGGAGTTGCGGACCTCTGTGGCGGGCTGGGTAGCGCCTGAAGCGGAAGCAAATGACCACCGCTGCGCTGCCATGGGAAAATATGAGACCTGCTGCGGGCTCAGCTTGTTCACGACTGGTGCATAGTACATCACCGACAGCCCGTTGTTCAAGGTGGCGGGGTAGCCCTGTATCACCTGGTTGCGTAGCCTATACGGCAGCTGTGGCGACAGAGGCTGGAGGCCTGCACTCATGTTATTCCAGGTCGGGACGCCCCCAACCGGACTGCTGCAGAAAGTGTAGAACATGCTTGTGGTGAAGTTCGTTGGTGTATACGCTCTGAGGTTGTCGTGGACTTTGAGTAGAGAGCAAAATTGGGCAGGGGACAGCCGTGCTTGAGCAGTGAAAGTATATCTTCGTGGTTGATGCTGACATAAAGTACGCCACTAAGGGGGAGGTGGGTGAGAGGCGTGCGCCTGGGTGGATGACACCGAGAGAACGTTTGCGGAGAGTACGAAATAGATCGAAGCGTTCTGCGATTCCATCATGCGTGTGAAGACGGTGGTAGGCAAGCGGGGCGGTGGGAAGAGACAGAGAGAGTTAGTACGCACGTAAGCGGAGAGAAAAAGAGGTCGCGAGGCAAGGCGAGGAGTTTTCTTTCTCTTGGCGTGATCAGTCTCCACAGTAGAGCATGAGCTAAACCCCGCTCTACCCCTGCCCTATCACAGGCCCAATCACATGGGGCGAAGCAACCGTAGGCATGCGTTAAAGTAATGATCACCCCGTTACCCGAGCACTGCCCTTTCCCCAAACTCTCCCCGCCAGCATCGTAGATCACCTCACAGTCGCTCCCATTCTGCCGGGCGCCACCTGCTGCATCCCCCCCCCACTCGTGGGTAGCGCAGACTCCCCACAGCAGTAAGCAGTGTGATCCGGGCGAGATGAGTTCGAGTCACGCTGACACTCTGTCTTTCATATGAAGGATGTAAGCGTGCTCACTGTCGCAGATCTCTCCGACGCCACTGCATTCATGATCACTGACATCAGCAGCGATACACAGTTCTGACCGTTCCACGACGTAGACAATTCACCCTGTCACCTCCAGAAGTGGCTCGGCATTGGCGGGGAGAGGGAGGCTGCTTGACCTTCCCACATGAGAGTGGGGGTACTGGGCCCTGATGTATTACATACTGAGGCGTGTCCCCCGGGTGACCAAGGCAAGAGAGTGAAGTGCACCAAAACAGTAACAAAGAGGAGAGACTGACCTAATACGCTCGCCACCAGAGATTGACAGGAACAGCGACGCCCGGAGCGCGACAGTCGAGAGAGCGAACAGCCAAGGCAGAAACGAATATATATATATATAGCCTCACTGTGCGGCATCCGAGCGCAAGCGCACCTAATACCAACAGACAGCGAGGCAGAGACAGACAGTGAAGAATGGCACACCGAGTATGACCACTGAAGGAAGAAAAAAAAAAAACGAGAGAGAGAAGGGAGCACACCAGAGCGAAAGAGACCCACATGCGCTGCAGGAACCCCAACCAACGAAAAGGAGAACTACATGCAGGCCGGGTGCGGGACGGCCGCTTGTATTCGGCTTCGTTTTCGACAACGCTCGTCCTCCCCTTTGCTTACCGAGGGTACACCAAGTCCAACCGCCGATGCACCGCACATGGAGAGGGGGGTAGGGAGGGGGGCGCAGAAGACACAGCGATGTTGTGCGGAAGCATTTTCCTTCTCAGTGTACAGTAGGGGATGGGGGCGAGGGGGAAAGGCAACAACAACACCACGCAAGCTACAGAGATGATGATGACTTGGAAGGCACTAGTGAAGCAAACAATGAGCGCCTTCAGGGCACAACGAAACAAGAGAAAAAAAAAACGAGCACTAAAGCACGGAGGAGTGAGAGGGAGAGAGCGACGGTGCTATAAAGAATCGGCCGTCTCAGCGAGAAGAGGAGGAAGGCCCCCCCCCCTCAGCACGGCAGTGAGGCCTTCACGTAGTGCGTATATTTTTTTTCAAAAAAAGTGGGAAACTAGGCGAGAATACAAAAGAGCTCAAACACGCGCACTCGCCCGCATGCGAAACAAAACGACAGAGACTTGCTTAAGTTAAAATGAATAGAAAAGCACAACAGTCGCGTCAATGCGCACTCGGGAGAGAAACCAGCAACGCTGAGGGAGAGAGAGAGAAAGGGAGAGAGAACAGCGCGGGAAAGAAAGGCAGGCGCAGAGAGACACGTGCGCATCCATACAAACAGCAACCGACGAAACACGGTGTGTGCTCTACATGCTGAGAGAGAAGCCTCTGTGCCCACTCGCGCGCCTATATACGAGGACAGAGAGAAACGATATACAGCGGCACCGCTAGGCACGAAAAGGAACGGTACAGCAACACCTCCACCACAACCCGGCAGTGGACAGTGAGAGAGCGAGCTAGAGGTGGAGGCGAAGAGCTAAAAGAATATGAGGAGAGTAGAAGAGAGAGAAGACAATGCAATCGAGGAAAGAGAGGGCGAAGAGGGGAGAACGAGCTGAGCTAGCGAACGAGCACAAAAAAAGGGGAGGGGAGGGGAAGAAACGCACAGGGGGGGAGAGCGAGTCGCCCTGAGGAGAAAACGCAAAGCGAGCAAATCTAAAGGAGGGAGAGAGCGCGCGCGAACGGATGGTGTCTCACATGAGTGAGAGTTCAGCCGAGTAAACCCAACAACAACGGCAACAATAACAAACCGATAAAAAATGGGTGGAGGGAAAAGACGGGAGAGCGAAGGGGCAAAGTAAACGAGAGAAAAAAAAGGGGGGCAAACGACCCAAACGAATAAACACAAAACAGAAAAGAATAAAATCGAACGAGCGCCCCCTGTGCGCATCAAGGCGGATGAAGAGAAGCGCAAAAAAAAAAAAGGGGGAGACAAAAAAAAAACGTGAATAGACAAACATGACAATAAAAACGAAGAAAGCAACGCAGCGAGCGACAAGAGGGGAGGGAGGGAGAGACGGGGGAGGGAGAGAGGGGGAGGGGGGTGCATATGAAGGCGCACGCGCCTCGTGTGTAAAACCAAAGCTCAAAGCAGGTGGCGTGGAGAGGCAGAGAAAAAGAGGAATGGAAGCGCAAACGATATTCATTAGACGCGAACGACAAGTAATCAAGACGACGGAAAGCGAGAAAGGACGAAAAAGAGGGCAGAAATTATAAGCACAATGGCGTCGTGCGGCTCGGACGCACAACCCAGAAGCGAAAAGGCGAGACGGCAACCGCGAATCCCAAGCGTCGGGCTATACATATACATGTATGTGCGTGTATGCATGTATAAAGTGGCGGTGAAAGCGATGGATGCAGCCCCTACTCGGTTATACAGTAAGAGAAGGGTGCTTGGAAGGAGAGAGGGAAACGGGCAACACCTATGGCGCCACTCCTTTCCGGTCGGCTCCGCTCCTTCGACTTGTCCCCCTCTCCGTCATCCCCAGGTGTCAATTATGGGCTTGGCCCACAACCCGCCACGAGGAAAACAAAAGAGCGAAGAGAAACATGGCCAGAAAGACGGCAGCCCGTGGGTGGGGAAAGAGAGGAGAGAGAAGAGAGAAGAGAGTAAAGGCGGACTGCAGCAGACAAGGCAGGTACAACAGGGCGCCAAACGAAGAAGTAAAGCGGTGCAAGCGAAGTGTATGCCTACCTGCAGCGCACGCACAGCCATACATGCGTGCACGCATAACGCTTATAGAACAGAAAGAGAGAGAGAGAGCGGCAAGCGTAGACAGAGAGTCAGTACCAGCGAACAAGGTGTGAGTTGCCCTGCAGCTCAGCCTTCCCATCAAGAAGAACACAGCACGGCAAACGAAGATATTCGTGGTTCTGTTGTTGCCCTTCACCCCCAGCAACAGGCAGAGGGGGGCAGGGGAGAGGCAGAGGAGGAGAAGCACCGTTTTCTTCCTCCTCTTTGTTGCGCTCTTACGCTCTACGCTGAGAGGCAACAAAGAGAAGTCGCAAGTCACCACACCGACAACGAAATCCAATATGGGGTGTACATATGGAAGAAAACACTCGAGCAGCGCGCAGTGACACAAACGCTCGCTCACCCACCCACGATAGGGGGGGAAGGGTCGCTCACGAGCTACAACAAGGCGTAAAGAGTGAAGGCAGCAGAGAGAGCGCGCGCGCGCTTTGCGACGGCCTGTTGTACTCTTCTTGGTGCAACGGGGGTAGGAGGAAGGAGAAGAGCGCCTCTTCCGTCGTTCATGCACACACACGCACACCAATAGAGGCAGGGTCTGCCAGTCAAGCGCGGAGGCGGCTCCACGGCACAGGCGCACTTGGGGATGCCTTTTGCAGCTCTACTCGTTCTCGAAATGGCACTGGGCTCAACGACAAGAAGACCCTCCTCACGATAATAACACCCGGACACCTGCACTTCTCCACAGCATAGCTTGGCATGCATGTGGCGTGGTAGAACGGTACCATCATGTACTGCATACCAGCCGTAGCCACCTCGACCGACAGCGGCGGAGGTACGCCAGCCTTCTCCGCCAGGATGGGAATCTTCAGCGGCGGTGAGAATGAGGCACTGTTGGGAGCGGTATGGGACCTCACGTCACTGCTGCTGCTCCTCGGCTTCTCTTCACCAATGGTGCTAGTAAGCCGTGACACTGAGTGCTTACGAAACGAAAGGGCCCAGCGAAGCGCTGGAGACGCTGTCCTCAGCAACGTCCTTGGCGGCGGTTGCAGAGTTCAGCGGGCCAACCTGCGTAAGCAAGATACCCTTCGGCGGCAGCACCTGAACTTCGATGGCCTGATAGCCCCACCCTCTCTTCGTCGCGATGGCACCGCTCAGCAAGTTTGGGTTCCCTTCCACAGGTATGCCCAAGCTGTTCAGCATTGCTGCAGCCTCCTTGTTGTCCGACACCTTCAGCAGCTCCGCCGGGACAAACATCTCCACCTTGAACTGCACTCGCGACCCGGCCCGCAGGTTTACCAAGTCTCCGTTCGCCTCCGTGCCTGCCTTCCTCAGCCAGCGCTGCAGGCAGTTGTAGTGGACAAAAATGTCTCCCATCGAGACGGCATGGCGGACATAAGGAGCTCCCTTAATGTACACAATGTTGTCCCCGCTGATTTGAACGTGCGGCTCCGCAGCGGCGTCCACGCCACCACTAACTACTATGAGAGAAGCATCCTTGCCGGTGTTGCCCTCCTTGTCGCCGTCGTCTGATGTCTTCAGCGATTTTGCCTCCCATGCGTTACTCTGCTTCTCAGAGGTGCTGATGAATCCCGCCGCCTCCATTTGCCTGCAGCTCTGCACCGGGATAAGTTTCGCTGTGGCGGACACAAATCCGTAGCCGCGAATCGGGTTGAAGCGCTTCACACGACCTTCGTAGTACACGCCGGCCTCGTAACCTCTGCCAGCGTCGCCCTTGCGTACCACAGGAGTTGGGTGGGAGCCGAAGATGGGTCTGGCTGCACTACCCTCGTTGCAGGAGTCTTGGTGAAAGATGACCGAGCCGCCAGCTGATGAATTCACAATAGTGCTGTACTGCGGAGGGGGAGACAAGTTGACCGGCGATGCCGATGCCGACGCCTGTACGAGGATCCCACTTGTTGGCGTAAAGGAGCCGGTGGTGCTAGAGCGTGACACCGCGCTAGAGAAGCGCTGCGGCACAATACTCGACGTAGCTGAAAAAAATGGGAACGAAGAAAGCGTATCCTCACTCATAGTGGCCGAGGAGAGAGACTGCAGCACGCCAGATACGCTGCTACCTTGATAGGCCGCCATGGGCGCCGCACCGACGTTCACAAAGCCACTGCCGCCGAGCGACAGTGAGGAAGGTGAGCTACTCATTGATGCGCTAGCGGGGAGGTATGCCGGCGGGGCCCCAGAGCCCATCATCGCGGGGCCGCCAGTCATGGGTGAAAAGGTCTGCTTCACGTAGTTGAGAGGCATTGCCACACCAGAGAGGCTCATCATGTGTGTGTCACTTGAGTCCATCAGGGGAAGCATCACAGAGACCGCCGTCGCAGCACCCTCAGCGCCTCGCACGATGAGAAACTCCTGATGAGTGCCCAGGAGCGTATTTTCCTTGGGTGACAGTGAGGCGGAGGCCGCCATGGAAAGATGCATCGTCACAGGCGTGGCGCCAGAAATGGAAGCGCCAGCGTGTGCGGGTGGTATTGTCGCCTGTGTAGCAGAGACATTCGGGCTTGGCATCCCACCCATAGTGTAGGGTAACAGGACCGACGGCGCGCCTTGAGGGGCAGCTGGAGAAGCCGTGGAAATCCAGTACATTGTCAGTGAGAGGGGAGCCGATGGGGAATAAATATGTAGACCCTCACGAGTGGCGTGCCACCTGCTGATGTCTGCCGTGGACGTGGTGCGAGCCTGAGGCGCTGCCGTTCCCGTATCCCTCAGCCGTCCGATTGAGCAGCAAAACGGTTCGTGGCTGCCGGTCAAAGACGCCTTCAAAGAAGTTCCAGTAAAACACAGAGAAGATGCGAAGATGGACAGCCGAAAAAGGGGGAAAAAATATATATCGACGTGGAGGCACTCACACGAACAAGCCCAGTAGAGAGAGAAAGAGCGAGAGAAGAGAGCGAGAGAGCGAAGCGCGCACAGAGAAGCGGCTCAAACGAGAAACAAAAATCCACAAAATAAAGGCGAGACGTGCTCCTGGCTCTTATGCGTCTGAAATCGAGCAAGACAGCGAGAGCGAAGGAGAAGGAAGGGCAGGGAGGGGCAGGGCAACGTACAGCGCGAAATGGCGAAATAGAGAGGAGAGGAAGAAGAAAAAAACTGGAGGAGAGAGAGGAGGATCAAACAGGCGAAAAGAAAGGCTGAGGAGGAAAGCGGCTACGGGAGTGCGTCTTCACTTTTTTTAGCGTTAATTGTGGAGTGGCTTTGTTGTCCTTTGATTACCAACAACGCTCAAGCAAAATACAGAGGCCTGTGTGGAATTCTCTGAGGATGCCTGCAGCAGTGTTCGAGTTGGGGAAGAACGAGGAGGAGAGCAATGCTATGTTCAAGTGCTCCTGGGAGAAGAACAAACGAAAAGAGAAGGGGTAGAAAAAGGACAGAAAGAGCCAGCCAATCAATTCAGAGTACGGAAGAAGAAAATTGAGTGAAATCAATCGGGATAACACGAGCGGGGGTAACACAGAGAAAACGAGAGACAGAGTCTTCGCACATCGCATACGGCCCTTCTTTGTTTGCTTTCCGTTGGGAGAGGAGGCTGGGTGGATCTGCGTAATGCGTTCGATTAGCCGCTGTTACACCTTTCTGTCTCCTGTATGAGTCTTTGCCTTGATTCCTCACAATCTGCAAGGCTCTTCCTCGTGCACTAACGAGCTACCGAGGAGGAGGAGGAGATAATGATGAAGAGAGGAAAGAAAGAGGGCGGGCGGAAGAGAGGGAGATACGGAGAAAGAGAAGAGGCTCAGAGGTTGATTGGGGGTGCGGAAGGGTGGAGAACCTCGCCTGACTACCCGAAATGAGCAAAAAAAAAAAACGTCTCAAGACAAGCGGGGAGGTGACAAAGAGGAGAGAGAAGCTTCGGAGAAAGTGAGCCAAGCGAATAATAAGAGGAGCGCAGTGCGAGTGACAGGGGGGAAAAAAAGAGGAAGGGGCGGTGATACAGAAAAGACGAAAAGGAGGAACTGCACGAGGACAAATGCGGAAAAAGGGGAAAACCGTAGAAAGGCGAGTCGACGCTCAGGCCAACAAACACCAGAGACCGGTAGGGAAGGCAGGAGGAGAGAGAGGGCGGGGGAGAGGAGCAAGCGAGCCTAAGGACGAACAACAGCACGAGAAAAAAAAGGTGTTAAATGAACAATGGCGCCCCACGCTGAGAAATTACGGATGAAAATGAAAAAGGAGAATCAACAAAGAGCGAAACGGCACTTGAGGGAGACAGAGACAGAGGGGCGCACACAAATACAAAAGAGATCAGAGATGAGCAAACACGAGGAGCGGAAGGCGAGTGGCCTACACACACATATATAAATATATCTCAACGGAGAGAGCACAACGATCAAGATTCACCGACGCACACACTGAAAGAAGAAAGGCTGATGCTGGTCAAGGCTTGCCACAACGTGAAACACTGGGGATCGGTATGTCTTTTCTTTTCCCCACCTTGGATTGCTTTCAGCGCCCCTCACACACAGGCGCCCACCTGCAGGCAGGGGAAGGATTCTACTCTCAGTCGTTTCCTTCCCACTGTTTATCGAATTTTTCTTCCACTTGGGTTGCGCTTGCACGTGAACGCTGTCACTACTCAGTCACGGAGACGCAAAGAAAAGGATCGCCTCAAGCAGCCTCACACCACACGCACAAGAAGGGGGGAACGAATAAGAAAAAGAATAATAATAATAATAAGACACGGCACAGCGGAAAGGAGGGGGACACACAAGCGCAGGGCAAACGAAGGGAGAAAAGACGAGAGCGCAAGACTGACGTACCAGCGGAAATACGCAAACAGGCGAGCACGGGGGGAGGAGGGAGGGAGGAGGAAGGCTGGTGTTGGTATTCGGGGAGATGGAAAAGGGAAGAGTGAGAAGGGTGGCACAGTGAGCGTGTACGACGACAAGCACAGTAATACCATACGACGGAAGCGAGAGAACGAGGTTCTTTGTACAGCCGTAGCAACGGGAAAGAAGGGCAGACACAATCCACTACCTGCAGAGCCAGAGAAAAAAAAGGAATTGGGCAGTAGTCCGAGTGAAGAGGAGCGAAAGGGAAAAAGGAGAGAGGCTCGTGCAGGATGAGGTAATGACAGCAAAGTCGGATGGCAGCACCGGAACGACACACCCCAAACTGCCAGCAAAGTAGAAAACGAAAACACCAATAAAGCGACCAAAGTTTTCCTTTTTGTTTTGATTTGCTTTTTGGTATGGCAGCAGCAGCAGCAGCAGCAGCTCCTGAAACGTTGAAGAAAGGCGAGGGCCTCGGATAAGCGAGAGAAAGAGAGAGAAAGACAAGTAAGCAACTGTAGTACTCTGTGAGGCTGGTAAACTAGTCCGGGGGGAGAGGGAGGGGAAGGGGGCGGTTTGTCACCAAAAAGACGATTAAACCAAAACGAGAACGAGAGCAAACAAAGAAGGGGAGAACAAATGCGCGCTGTAAACTTACGTAAAACGAAGAGGCGGGGGCGTTAGAGCGAGGAAGGGAAGGGCTAACAAAACGTAGCGGGAAACGAGCCCGCGTGGCAGAGCTGCGAGGAAGGCAACACAGAATAAACAAAAGGGAGGGTCAAGCAGAGCAAGCGCCTTCTTTACCTTCTAAAGCGTCGCTTTTTTTTTTCCCTTTCCTCGTCTCCCTTGCAGAATCAAGCCCTCAAAGCTAGACAGAGAGGCAGACAAATACACTCCACACATAAAGACCTAAACACAAAGGCTGCTGATCAGCGGCACGCTCTTCCTCTTCTCCCTCGGCTCCGGGCCAAGCGGGTGGAGGAAGGGAGGACGAAGAAGCGAAAAAGAGAGAGGCGGTGCAAAAGAGGTCCAAACAGCTGAGCAAAACGCAAAATATACGCGCGATAGACTCTACCTTCTCGCTCTTTTTTGGCTTTGCCGCGGTTTCAACACCAGCACGGACGAGCGCCTAATCCGCACACTCGGCAAAAGAGCGACTCGGAAGAACACGCCGTCTACGCTGCAGTCGCGCGTGCCATCAATGCGGCCTAACGCCCCAGACTTCCCCTTTTCTCGTTCTTTGGTCCCTGGAGCAGTGCTGGGGGAGGGGGAGGGGGAGAAAGAATGCTCGGCTAGATGGAGAGAAAGAGTAGAGAGAAGCGAAAGAAGGGAGAGACGCCGCAACGAGGAGAGAAAAGGGGGGGAGAATCAGGCGTCAGTTCTTCTGTGTGAGGGGGGCGTGAGTGTCGTTCGCTCTTCGGGGGAAGAGAAATTATCTTCTTTGCGGCTATTGCTGTATTAAGCTTGGTTGGTTGGTTGATTTCACTTTTTACTTTTCCGCTGATCTACCAAGTCAACTGCTGACGGGTGTCTTCGCTTGTGATGCGAAAAGGGGGAGGACTGTTGGCATGAGTCTACACGTGTGTATATAGGGGATCACAAAGGAGAGGCAGCAAAGCGTCAGCGAAGAAGAACACCCAAAGTGGAGAGGGAAAGAGGAGTGAACGAGCGCTAATAGCTCCAGGGTGGAGTAGCGTGAACAGCCAAGGTGAGTTTTCTTCTGCGCAACTCGTGTCGACAAGATCATGGGGTTGCACTATCCGAGAGTGGCCCAAACGGGGGGATGCACTGCAGCGTGACCACTGAGCACACAACTCCTGGATTCACAAGATGAAGCGAAACGCGCTGCTATATGGCTCAAGAGATCGCCTAGAGTACCTTTTGAGTGTCTTTTGAGGATACAAAAATCAGCAAGCAGCGTTGAAATTCACAGAAAACTGAGATGGATGATAACGTTGCCCATCAACCTCTAGCAGAATAAAAAGCGGTAGGAGCACAGGTGCGCCCTCTGCACTCGTGGACTTCTCTCACCCTTCTCCCCGTCCTTTCAGTCGCGGTCACGAGAAGCCGCCAAAAAGGTCGCACGAACATCTCTTGCACTGCCGAAGCACACCTCCATCAGCTTCGCCTACAGCGTCATTCAACGCGTCATGATACGCCTTTTGCTCTCGCTGCTGCGCTGCGTCGGCCTCTTCAATCTCTTGGCAAAGCAGCAAAACCCGCCGCTTCAGATCCACGCGGAGGGCCTCGAGCCTCGTTCTCTCTTCGACCTGCTGCGTCTCGGCGGATTTGTGTGCTGCCACCTGCGCAGAACGCCGCCTCGTCGCCTCAGCGCACCTTTCCGCTTCAGTGAAAAGAGGCACGTCCGCAGCACACTCTTCGTCCGCAGCGTCTAGCTGCACGTCGTTGCCGCCAGTCGCTAGTGTCGACACTGCCGCAGCTTCATCACCGCTCTTCGTCCGTGGTGCTTTTCCATTGCCAGCGGTGGCGTTTCCGTTTGAATCACTTGTTGTGCCAAGCCTGTCAGCAGCTTCAAGTGCAGCTAAATCTGCCTTCTGCTCTTCCAGACGCCGCTGGGCCATCTTCACAGCCTCCGCCTGTGTTGCGTGCTCCTGCTGAAGCTGTGCAAGCTGACATCGAAGATTTTCAAGACTGTTCTGCGGCTGCAAAAACTGCGCGATGAATGCATGGACCTGCGCTGCACGCAGCCCATACTGCCGGCGGAGTACCTTCACATCGATCCTCAGCGCATCCACCCTCTTGGTGAGCTTCAGGCGAGGCGCTTGCAGATGCTGGATGTGGTCCGCCGTCGCGGCAATGGCCTCGCGCTGATGTCGTGTGTGCTGCAGTGCCTTTACCTTTTCTGCTTGAAGTGCTTCTCGTCTCTGACAAGTGGCGCTGCTGGGAGCCCTCTCCGCCTTTAGGTGGTCCACCTCGAGCGTCAGATCGCTCAGCAGCTGCACCGTTGCGCTGAGGCGCTTCTCATCCCGCTGGAGCGACTGCTGGGCTTGATCAAGTGCGTCGTGGAAGCTGCGCAGAGCATCTCCGGTGGTGACGTCCAAGCTCCCGAGCATCCGGTGTCCCTTGCCTGGGCTGCAGTAGTCTCGCACTGGCCGCGTCTGGGAGGACGCAGTAGTTCTGTTTGGAAGTGCGTGGATATGGTGATATTACGGTAAACCAAAAAGGGGAAAAAAAGTGGTAGAGGGCGAGACCGCTTGCGTAGAAGCACAGTAGCTCTAGAGGAGGAGCAAAGATGAAAGCTCTCCGCGCACACGAGTGTGTAGATGCCAAGAGCAAAGGCAGAAACGAGATGCGGGAGAGGCGAGCCGAAAAAACTGAAGGAGCGCAGCTCATTCAGAGGAAAGGCCGACACAGGTATAGGCCTGTGCAGTCCGTGAGCAGGCACTTGGCGAGAAAAAAAAACTCCCAAAGTTTTCTTAAACCACCACTGGACCTTGTCCCGTAGTCTCCTTGTATCAGAGGTGAAACGAAAACACTTAGCGCCTCGATACATGTACGTTGTCGAGTACTCGGCGCAGTGTACCCTCGGGTGCTCGCTCCACGCGAATACTGATTTGATTAGTATTTCATGCTCGCAGGTTGAAGCTGGACGCTCGGGCGCTGTACACCGCCGCGCTGGCACGTGCCCGCATGCACTGCATTGCAGTACAAAAGATACACAGGCACACTCTTGAGAGAGAGAGAGAGGAGGAGGGGGTGGGGGAGAGACAAGAGAGCAAGCAAGGCACGCATATGGGACAACGGGAGAGAGAATGGACTGTACACACGCGGGCCATATTTCACAGACGGGGGGATCGCGCAGCTCTTCTTTCCTGTTGAGCATTTATAGAATGAAAAAGAAGACATAACGATGGCAATTTCAGTCTAACTCTCCAGGATAACCCGTAAAAGGAAAAAGGAAAAAGGAAAAAGGAAAAAGGGAAAGAGAGAAGAGCACATCTCACAAGTTCGTCGGCCCACCCACCCACCCCCCGCGCTGCACGGTCACGCGAACGGCAAGGTGAGGGGACGTGCGCCACTCACTAGATAAGGCGAAGCACAAACACGAGAGAATGAAGGCGTCAGCCCCCCCCCCCGGTTTGAATCGACTCAGAGCAGCTCCACGGCGCCACCAGATGCGTTTATCTCAACGCACGGGTACAGTGAGGGCGATAAAGGCACTCCTGTGAAAGCAACACCACACTCGACGCCGTTCCAGGAGTAGCTGATAGACCGGTCATCGGTGCGGAGGGTGCAGGCGATTTCGTCGCCGGCACGTGCGACGCACTCTGGCCTCAGCAGCGCACGCTTGCGCGCGGGTGAGGACGTCGCGCACGCCTCAGAGAGAGGCGCCTCTATGCCCTGTGCAGAAATGGACAAGGCACCTCCGTCTTGCCTCGGCCCCACCCCGATGCTGCAGCGTCGCTCTGCCGCCCTCGCCGCTGCTGCGGACCAACCCTCATAGGCGGCACCGCTGACATCCTGGGCAGGACAGAAGAGGCAACCGTCGCGTAGACTCAGATAGTAGCAGCCGCTGTAGCGCAGCGCGTTTCGCTTGGCGCCGAAGCTCTCCATTGGTACATAGCGGTCTGAAAACCCGATGAGAATGTCGCCGCCGCTCCCGCAATCGTTAAGGACGCGAATGATGAAACGAAAGGTGTGCTTGAGGTGATAGTGCCCCGCAGCCAACATGTGAGAAGCGTAAATCGTGTGGCTTATCGAGCCGATGGCGGTACAGCACACATCCAGCTGCGCTGCCTCATTCTCAGCGGCAGGGAACACAGGGCGTTGCACGCGGCGTCCACGCATGCTCCGCAAAAGCCGCCCCGCAGTATCGCTGAATTGCAGCTCAACCCGAGCACGCTGCCCCGCGCCGCCGTCAGTGCCGTAAGAGCATCCAGTGGAATAGTACACCGAGGTAGCAGGAAGCTCAGAGGACGCTGCAGAGGGGCCTGCAATGCTGTCGCTGCGGTAGGCCTGGAGTGCAGTGGGAGATGTCACCAGTGCCATGGACCGAAGAGAAAGCGCTCGGCTTGGCGATTGAGCATCGCCCCTGCTGCCCGCACTCGGTGACAGCTGAAGAGCTTGAGCGGACAACGATCGGCCTCGCTGTGGCGGCTCCGAGAGCTGTTGCGAAAACCCCGCGGCATGTCCGCAGAGGTTGATGGAATCGACTCCGGCAGAGCGCGGCTGGCCCTCCGAGCAGGTGAACATGGTGGGGTCAAAGTAGCGAGGGTCCAACGCGTGTGTGGCCTGCGGCGAGCGAGCGCGCCCTGGAGAGCGAGCGCGCCCCGGCGCGCCAGAGGTGCTGGGACATGGTTGCAGTGCTGAAGGCATCCGTGACGGCTGCTGAATGTGTCCTTGTCCACCATGCGAGCTCCCCAGTGTCAAGTCTGCTGAGGAGGCATCAGTAGCGGCGCAAGCTCCCCCTCTCTCCGCCGAATTCCAGGAATTTTGTTCGAGGTATTCGATGGCGGACACCTTGGAGTAAAGGGAGAGCACATCCAGCTCAAGCTGCTCACGAGCTTGCCGCTCCTGATCTAGTGCGGCGATCGCCCACGCAGTGGAAGTCACGCCATTTATAGCAGCCTGCCTGTTTGCGGAGAGGAGAGCGTCGGAAAGGCTTCGTGACACGCTGGTAGTGCGCCTCGCTTGGAAGGGGGACACAGCTTGAATGGCCGCTTCGGTGTCCCCCGTTGCGGCATCTGCCTCTACATACGTAACCGACTGCCCACATATCATACTGCGTGCCTCAGCAACCATTTTATTCTTAGTGTCGGGCTGCGACAGCGCCATCTGACGATCCTCGCAGACACGCTCGTACTCTTCCCCCAGCACCGAGAGCTCCCGCAGAGCTTCACCCAACTTCTTTGTGAGTTGCCTTGCTTTTTTCCTGTAGTGATCAGCCTGTTGCTTCGATGCATCAGCAGCAGCGGACTTTGCTGCCGCCTCCTCCTGCGCAGCACGCCTCTCCTCTTCCAGATGAGCGCACCGCCGCTGCTCATCACCAAGTAGACTGCGAAGGTTATTCGTTTCCTCCTGATGCCCCTGCGCGGAAACGGCGGCAACCTGCAGATCGGCCCTCACTGACAGCAGCTCCACTCGAGCTTCTTCCAGCGCAGCAGGCCGCTCTGTCTTCTGTACTGCCAGCAAGGTTGCCGCCTTTCCTTCAGCCTCGGCAATGCGGAACTGCAGATCTCGAATCTGCCGTAGCTGCGCATCTCGTTCGCCTTCGACTTCTTGAAGTGCCGACTGTAAGGTGGTCGCCTCCTCAGTTCGTTCCTGGACGCACTGCCGCAGCTCACCACATTCAGCCGTCCTACTTGCCAGCTGCTCCTTTAAGGTAGCCACCGTGTCCCTGAGAGTGACAGTGGCCACGTTGGGAGAGGCGGAAGCCTCCGCTGAACGAGAAGCGGCCAACTCTGCCTCAAGCCTCCTGATGCGGCCTTTGGCGTGCTCGTGCATGCACTTGTACACTCCCGCCTGGCTCTGTGCCGCTGTCAGCGCCTCCCTCAGGTGCGCCATTGCCTCCTCGGCAGGGGTCTCAAGCGCCATCACCTGACGAGGCGGCTGCATCGGAAGCGACGGCTCCTCACTCTCCCCTTTGCCTCGTGTGGAAGCTGATCGCAGAGTGGCGACAGCGACATCGCTGCGTGCAGGCTTTCTTTCGGCTTTCGCGCAGGTCTTGAGCGCCTCGTTCTCCTCTAGAAGTGTGTCTGCCCGTTCTCGCAGATCCCGCACTGCAGCATCTTGCGAAGCGAGCCGCTGTTTAAGATTCAGTACTTCATCCTTCAGTGTCGCAATCGTCTCCGCTGCTTCTTTAGATGCGGCAGCGCTGCGGTGCTCCTCGGCTGTCTTGGCGAGACTAGCGGCAGCAGCGGCCACAGAGCACTGCTCCTCCAACTGTCGTATCGTCTCCCTCATGAGCTTCTTCTCGCTCTCTAAGCTCGACACCTTCGCCTGCAGCATGTTATCGAAAGGGGCCGAGGACAGTGCCGTAGATCTTGGAGTCATGACAGGGGTCGTGGTATCGCTCGCTCCGCGCGACGACACAGTGGCCAGCTTCTCCTTTTGCTTGTCCAGCTCTCGCTGCAGCTTAGCTTGTGCCTGCTCTGCCGAGCGCAATGCTGTCTGGGCCTGCCGCAGCTCCTTCTGCAGTTCGTGCCGCTGTGCCAAGGCGCCCTTCTTATGATCTGCAAACGCAGACTTCTCGCCCTCCCACTTGGCCTGCAGCTCTTCGCTCTTCGTCTGCGCCTTCGCGGCAGCCTGTTTCGCCCTGTCCAGGTCGCGTACGAGTCGGACGAGGTCCCGCTCCTTGTCCTTGAGAGCCTGTCGGAGCTCCTTCAGCTCCGTCGAGGCAGTGGCCTCCGCCGACTTGGCATCAGCAACCCTATCACCAGAAACGAGAGCAGACAAACTCCCTGTAGAAGAACGTGGGGCAGACAGACCGGAGGTTTCTGCAAGACGACCTCGAAGGCACCCCACTGTGTCAGAGACACTACCTGAGCCGGTGCGGAACGGCGCAGCCGATGTTCTCTGGACGGCATAGGTGTCTCTTCTGCTTCTACCCACCTCTGTTGTCACGTGGGTGTTGCCTGCCTTCCTCTTGGAAACAACCAGGCTGCTCTCTTCGCCGTCATCGTCGCTGCTGAGAGTACGAGTTGACGCGGTGGTCAGCGGCGACACAGACGATGGAGGCGGAAGAGTATTGCAACGCTCTCGAGGGGTGAGGAGACCACCGCTCCCCTCGTAGAGGTCAACGCGAGGTGCCTCCTCTGGTGCAGTGGTGATAGTGACCTCGGCGGCAGCGTCCTTGTCGTCGTTTGAGAGAAGCATAGTTGCGCCTGTGCTCGGCTTCGCTCCTGCAGCTTTCGTTGTCTTCCTGTGCACCATGTCCAGAGATAAGGTGGTTGGCGTGCCGCTGTCGCTCTCACTGACGTCCTTCACCGCAGAAGGCGCAGCAGTGGCTCCATTGACAGCTCTTCGAGGTGAGAGCACTAGCGTCCTCCACGAGCGCGTGCGGCCAGGGCTTTCCGGCAGTCTTGCGAGAGAAGTGAAAGTAGACTTGGTCCGCGAGCACGCCTTCGTTGGATCAGCAGAGGCGGCGGTCTCATCAAAGACGACGCTCATGTCTTGTCGTGTCTTCCCGCCGTTCTCCAACCGTTGTTGCGGCACGTGTTTCCGCTCAGTTTGGCTCGGTATAGATAGCAGGGCAGGTGAATCAGCAGGTTTCGAAGCGGCAATGCCAGTAGCGACAGGAACGTCGCCTGAAGAGACCGGTATTTCACTGGTTGTGCCGGGTACCAGCACTTTCGCCACTGCTAAGGCGGTGTTCACTTCTGATTGAGATAGAGGGCTGATTCGAGCCACTGTCGTAGATAAGGAAGTGCAGAGTTGTGTCCTTATCGAGCGTGATGCCGCTGTGGCGCGGGGAGTGGGTATCGGTGGTGGGATAGGCAGCCCCACAGCGTCTTCTGAACTCCAAGCACTGACCGAAGACATTCGTGGAAAAAGCGTCAGTGAAATCGCGCGAGACAATCCAAGCAGGAAAAGAGCAATACTATTGAGTTCCTCGTCCGCTCCAGCGGTATAAGCATGTAGTGTGCCTCAGTAACTCCGCGCTTGTAGAACTGTGTAGAGGGGGGAGGTGTCAGCCCCAGCTGCACACGAGAAATTATATGGGGCTCGATTTGTTGGCTTGCGCGTTGGTTCATCAACACGAAAAAGGTGTTGTGTCGACAGGACAGCCGAGCAAAAGAGAGAGGAGGGTACGAGCACGACATCGGCGGCACAGGGCCCTAGATGCAAGGGCACATCCAAGGCGAATACGCTGGAGAGCACAAGTCCTGTGCATCGACAGAGAGGACAAAAAAGTGGAAACAGCGTTCGTCATAAGACTACCGGGGCCCACACGATGACCCTTGCGCTTGTCGGTCCCTGAGTTGCGCGTGGCAGCAGTTTGGCATACAACACATTCGCTTCCTCTATTGTCGGCTGTGGGCGGGTGTGCCAGTGACTGCAACTCTCCCCCACCCCTGCCCTTCCCCCCTTTTGGAATCATTCGATGGGCTTTAGAGAAGACGCACGCGAATACTGGAGAAGAAAGGAGAAGAAGGAAAAAAACGAGGAAATCGGAGACGCGTGGTGCCAACACCAAAATCACGACTCGATCGTTACAGCCAATTTGTCGCCACGGCCAACGGATGCAGAAGTACAGTTCTAAACATGCATAAGCATCGCACTCGTAATACGGTGCGCGCATTTCTGAGCCATAGCCGCCGCCTCCCCCCCTCCTTCTACCCGCATGCCCAGTAGCGGCAGCCAGTGGGGGTTAAGTTCGTAGCTAAATCTCGAATGTCGCTGCCCTACACGACACTCAAGCGGTGGTGTGCTCTGATGGGCCCCGACCGCCAACCCATGCTCCGGCAGCGCAGAGGTAACGTAGTTAACGTTGCTGAACAGACGACAGGACGCGTCGGTTGGTGGGGGGGTGCTGCCGCACCAGTGGCAAGGCAGATGCCAAGGCGCGGCATACTCAGAGCAGCACCGAAGGTTTTGACTACAGGGATGAGTAAGCAGCGCAGAATGCCGTCGTCGGCCTCTCCTGATCTTGCTCCTTGAAGTGCATGCGTGGGGTTCAAACTTTCTAACGTCGCTGAGGAGTGCGCCAACTGTGTCACTTACTACGCGCTCGAGTCGGCCTTCGTGAGTGGCGCCACCACCATCCCGCCAGAAGCTCTGTGACTTTTTGATGCAGCCCGGATGCGACGCGGACGAGCAGGAGGAGCTTCGGTGGTGAAAGTATCTCCAGCTGAGCGGTTCCGCAAAATGGGGAAAGCGAACTGCTCACCTCGCTCAATCGCCGCCATATGCTCCTCTCCTTCCCAGCACGGCTCGGATTGAAGCTCCTCTCGGCTTCCCTCGCTCACAGATGCTCGGATGCGTAGCTGGATGCACTGGGCAGTACCCGGATTGTCAGCATCACGCTTTCCCGATGAGCTCCATTCTCGCTTCTCATGCTGCAAAACACTCACTGCAGTGTCCCTACACGCTGCTCTTTCGGTGACTGGATGCGGAGTGGTCGCAGACGTGTGGCTAAAGTATGCTAAGATATCCTCGTTGCAGCTGGCAGCGGACCGCGGGCACTGGAAGCTCCGCCTCGGTCTCCCCAGCGGTTCCTGAGGGGAGTGATCGCGGGGCCGTTCCGTTCTTGTGGTGTGGTGCACCAAACCACGATGGTTTCGCACATGTTGCGGCCACCAATCAGCTGCGGCGGAGGAGCAGGAGCGCTGGGAGTTCCGCTTCGACCTCTCCAGTCGTATCTGAGGAGAGTGCTCTCGACCCTGCTCCATCCGCGTGATGTCCTGCAGCACACCATGGTGGTTTTGCACATGCGGCGACCGCCGATCTGCTGCCGGGGGGGAGGACCGGGTGCGAGCCGCGACTCGATCACCATCCCCAACGAAAGAAGTCACTAAAGATAGTGGTGCTGCATCGCACTCAGAAGACCTCCCCTCTCGCTGAGCCGCTGCGGCGGCGGCGGCCTCATTCGACGTCCTCTCTGCTCCATCGTCAAAGAAAGAAGGGTAGAAGGGTGAGGAGGTGCGCCTGAGGTGGAAACATTCCAGCGCCGCCATGCAGCTTGCCACCACACAGTTGATAGCCTCGCGCTCTTCTGGCTGAATAGATTGCCGCATCCGCCTCTCCTGAAGTGTCGGCGGTGCGATAGGTGAGTTGCGCTGAGCCGATGGAGCTTCTTGTTGTTCGGTATTGTGAGCAATCCACTGAAGCTTCTCCACCATCGACTCTAAAAGATCCGCCAGCGCTGTCGTGGCTTCCCTATGTCTGCTAGAAGCCGATATAAGCGAGCCGGCCGCCAAACCTCGCGGCGCATTCTCCACGATTTCATCAACCACCCAGCGCCTCTCTCCCTCGTCATCCGACATCTGCAAGAAGGAGTCCGTCGGCGGAACGGAAAATTCACGATGCGATCGGTGGTGGTGTTGACGGCCGACTAGAGCGCGTCCCTTCTTCGGCTGCTGCGCAGTGCGATTGGCGACGTAAAGCCTTTCCGTCAAGTCCTTCTGCTCATTCTCGAGTTCCGCGATGCGGCGCAGTACAACGTCGTAACTGCCCACGGGGCTTCTCGACCGGCTACCTTCGCGGGGGTTTACTTGAGACACGCTCATCCGGCGACACTCCTCTCGAAGCTGCGACAGCTCCTGCCGTGCGTGGCCCAGTAGACGCGCCGCGTCGATGCTATCGTGCTCGCGAATGTTGACCGCGTGCTCTAGCCGTGTGTTTTCCTGCTTCAGTGCAGTGATTTGCTTCGACAGATCGAGCACAACAGACAAGTGCTTCTCATTTTCGCGGTGAAACTGGGCCTTTAAGCGGTCGAGCTCCTCCTGCACAGCTCGTGCCTCGGCCGCGTACTGCCGGACAAGAGCCGCGTGCTCCTGCCGCTCAATCTCTTTCGCCGTAACACTCTCCGATGAGCGCCACTGCGCACCCTCTGTGAGACGCTCCAGCTGCAGCTGAAGACTACGGATCTCGATGTGGCACTCACTGAGGTCCTTTTCGTTGCGTGCGCGCAGCTGTGTCACCTCGTTGCTCTTGTGCTCCAGTCGAGTGCTCATCTCCGACAGCTCCGCACCCATGGCTGCACAGCGCTGCTTCAGCTCATCGTTGCGTCCTCGTAAAAGCGCTGCCTCGTCTTCAGCGCGCTTTTGCTTCTGCTCCAGGAGCGTCGTCGCTTCCTGCACCTCTGCCGCGAACTCCTCTTCAAGGTGACGACAGCGTGTCCGCAGCTCATGCACGGTGCGCAGTACGCCCTCTTGGTCGTTTTCTCTGTCAAAAAGATCGCGAGTGGTGAGCCCTATTTTCTCCTGCAGCTGATAGACAAACTGCCGCTGCGTCTCCAGCTCTACCTGCCGCTGATCTGCCAAAGCCTTCGCCTCTTCGAGGTTCTTCGTCGCAAGCTCAGTGGACAGCCGCCTCGCGTCCTCGCTAGCTGCAAGCTGATGCTCGAGAAGAAGAACTTGCGCTTCCAACTCCTGAACATGGATGGCACGTTCGTGCAGCTGCACATCCTTCGCCTCCACGACACTGGTCGCTTCCTGCAGTGCCTCTTGCAGTTTACTTATATCGTCCTCCGCCTTACTTACCCGCTTCAGAGCCATCTCCGTCTCTTTCTCGGCGTCGGCACGCTTGCGCTGCTCTGCGTAGAGGTTCTCCTGTGCCTGACGCACAAACTCCTTGCGCACCCGCGCACGTGCCCGCTCCTCCCTCTCCTTCAGCTTGTCATAGAAGACGTCGCTCAAGTGCGCATTGCTGGGCGAGATACAGCGGCTTCTGCCTCCCCTGCTGTCGCTACCCTGCTCTGCGCCGAGTGAAGTGTCACCCGTGCGTGGAGTGAAGAGGGGGCTCATCCTCGCCTGGTCCAGGAGGTCTTCTCGGTCCTGCTCCGCCTTCACCCGTTCTGTTCGCTCCTGCTCGAGCTGCTGCTTCAGCAAGTCTAACTCACGCTTGTGCCTCGCCTCGGCGATGTTCACGGCACGCCGCGTCCCCACCAGCTCCTTTTCGAGCTGTTGGTAGAGTTGACGCAGCTCGTCCTCTGTTGCGGTGCTCTGCTGCAGCTCTTTCGACCAGCGACCCTCGTATGCCTCGGCGGCGGACGTCTGCTCCTGGGCTATCCGCGGCACTGCTTCAGCTATAGCCACAGTCACTTTGCTGACTTTTGAGGAATCAGTAATCACCGTAGCATCACTCTGGTCACGTCGTCTACTGTACTGGGGCATCTCTCCCTGTTTACGGCTCATGGCTCCAAACGAAGGCAAAGAGTACTTCGCGGAGCCTGCCCCGTCCTTCACCGTAACGTGGTGCCCATCTCGCTCCTCGAGGTCGCCGCGAGTGCGCAGGGAGAGTTCAGTATGGGACGCAGCTGCACTCCCGAGCAGACCAGAGCGAAGGGACGGCTCTTCAATCGAGGTCAACGGCTGTGCCTCTGACGTCATTGAGGTGTATCGCTCGGACGAACTCCGCTTGTTCTCCCGTTTGCGGTCCTGCGAACGCGTAATGTCGGTGAAGAGGCTACTCGCTGATGCCTCTCCACCAATGGGGGGTGACGCTTGGTCCGCAGGCAGCGAATGGCTTGGGAGGCTGCGATTGGAAGCGTCTGCCTTGCGTGAGTTTCGCCACCGAGCGTAAGAAGTAGAGTTGGCTGCCGATGTGGAGCGCGAAGTTTGCGGACTTCGATTGCCGCCAGGTGTGTTCCCGGTAGCGCTACGTGGGGTCACCAAGGCTACGGAATGCGACATGACGGCAGCCCAATCGGTGTCTGCGTGCGGTAGTGCAGGCGACTACTGTTGTAGGCAACGAACCAAAGAAAGTGCAAAGGGGTTTACAGCGGTGCGGGCGGAAAAGAGGGCGGGTGAGGCAAGCGGCAGCAGAGGCAGGGACTCACGGGTATCTCGCGCGGCGCGGCGGGGGGGGCCTATTTGTGGCGGCCCGAGCAGCAAAGCTGAAAAAGGAGAGAACACTGTGGCTCACCAGTAGTGCATTTGCTAAGATGCGCGGCGGAGCTCGACTGCGTGAAGCCAAACTATCAAAGGAGGAAGCAAGAAGAAAAAAAAGCCGCGTTACTGTGAAGGCGCTTTTGGAAGCCGATATTTCACGAATGCCACGTTCTACAGTGTGGCCATCCAGAGATGAAATGGGGGAGGGGGGAGCACACCGTACAAGAGTGAGAGGAGTGCAGGTCAAGTGCGGGAGGACTGGATATACCCGTGGATCACCCATGCAGAGAGCGCCTGAGAACTCTCAGAGAGGGCAAAAGAGAGAGAGAGGAATAGTCGTGCATCATGAACCGGGGCCTCAGTCTCTCGCTAGCGTCCGACTCTCCTCTGCAGAATTCCTCCAAGCAGAGCGGTAGAGAACGAGAGCGGTGGTGAAGGGAGATGCAGCGCATATTTGATAGGGCCAATGGAGAAGAGAACCGTTAGGGGGAAAGGCGGCGAGAAACTCGCGGGAGGGGAGGGGGGGCAGGGGACGACACGCGTAAAACAGTAAACAAAAGAACGAGTCTGAACTGGCGGAATGGGGGGGGGCGACAGACGAAAAAAAAACCCACAGCCGCCTCACACCTTTTTCATACTGCATCGTGTGCTCGGCCCACAGCCTCAGCGCTGGCCCGATGGCGCCAGAGCCTCACAGCTCCCGGGCGCACTCTCCGAAAGCTCATCCGCTGTCAGCGCCCAGGGAGGAGAGAAGCCATTCGCGAACAGAGAGAATCATCATTGTAGCGTTGACTTGAAACTCCGCCGTGTAGACACTCAGATTTGGCCACCGACACCATGCAGCATCCATCGCAACCAGTGCTGCAACCAGCACCACTGTGAAACGAATAAGCACCCATGGCAGAGTCAGCACCAGGGAGCGAGGCACGCAATAGAGCAGCGTGAGTGCCACTCTCACTAGAGCACTGTTGCCAGCGGCACAGAGAACACATGCGTGCAGTGAGGGGTTTGGCAGCTGAACCAGCAGCGGACGACAGTAGAGCGACACCTTCACAGAAGAAGCAGACGGAGGCCGCAGCACTCTGTCCAAAACCCCGGCAGTTGATGGTGGCACCGCGCTGCCAGTCACAGACGTCAACCTCTGCGTCGCACGTGCTGGGGGGGTACTCGGCTTGCCACGTAAAAGCCACAACTTTTCTGCCTCGGAGTAGTTGAACACGGTAGTGACTGAGATGTTGAGCACCACATTCGGTGCATACACTGGTGGCGCGTCGGACTTCGCAGGCGAACTCTGCATTCCTCTGTGTTCCATGGCAGCCAAGTCCTTTACTGCCTCGTCGACTTCCTCCATCTTTTCTCGGCTACGGAGACCCACCAAAGGACTCTCCCTCTCTAGAAGAGGGGCCACTGCTGGGGATGAAATGCCAAGCGCCGGTAACACTACCCTGTTGGAGGGTGACCGCGCATATCCCTCCCGTTCACATGCCGAGTTCGCCGTATCCACCTCGGTCATAGAATACTTCCACCTCGCCAGAAAGTCCGCCACGAACCGACTGAGACCAGAGACACGCAGTAGGTTTGGCTTTCCTGAAATGAAAGTTGCGCTCCCCATCATCGGCGACGGTACAACGTGGGCGGCATCAGGCGACTTTGTCGGCTCTGTCGGCGCAGGCAGCTCCGACCCTCCCACGTTGCCGCAGCTCCGTGCATCGTCGCCTTTGCCTACTGCCAGCACCGGGGATATGGCTGTGCTAGCAGAACCCGTTGACGAAGCGTCGTCATTACTGCTGTGGTCATACATGTCATCCTTCGCCCCGATTGTGGGGCGCTGTGGCGAGAGCGGCGAAGACGACATCGATTCATGTCGGTGATCGGGAGTGCTCTGCAGGGGCTCTTTGGGGCTCTTCTTTGCATCCCCATGCGCTGGCGGGGACCCGGAGGTTTGTGCGACGGAAGTGAGCGCACTGCAGCTATGATAGCTGCGCTTCACAGCGGCACGACTAGCGACCACAGAGCGCGCAATCGATGCTGTTGACGTGTGGCAAGCGTCAGCTGAAGGTTTGGGAGGGGTGTCGCGCATGTTGTTGTGAATCGGCCGTGCCGCCATGGTCATGTCAGGGCTTCCCTGTGTCGCAGTGTTGAATATATTCGCGGCGGTGAATGGGAGCGACGTTTGCTCAAATGAGTTAGCCGCCTCAGCGGTGGCCAACGATACAACGACACCCTCATCACGCGGCTCCGACGCGCTGGGCAGATCCTCAGATGACTCGCCAGCCGCGGGGTCATACCCGACACTGTAAGCAACACGAGCCACCGGTGTGCAACGCCGGAACGTACTTGTCGTTACCGGTGCAGCCTTCGTGGCAGATGCAGCCGCAGCAGCAGCACACAAAGCAAAGCGTGTACTGCCATGCCCGAGCACATTGAGCCGAGCCAACTTCGCTGCTGGGAAGCCGAATCCACAATTGGGTTGGGCATCAGCAGTTTGTGGAGCCCTGCTCGCCTCGAAATCTAAGCCGAGGTCACGAGCACCTTGAGAACACATTCCTGATGTGGCTGCGCCATTTCTAGCTGAGCTACCTTCGCTCGCCTCGCTGTCGTCATTGTGATGGTGCTCATACGCGCACCTCCCGTTATCGCACTCTTCATTACCCTCCCACTCATCTTCGTCTTCATAACTGCCTCTATCAGCATCTTCTTCGTACTCGTTGTCGTACGATTCCTCGTACTCGTGACCAGCATAACCCCTCCGTGGCCCAACGCCGAGACCGACGCCATTTAAGGGAAGGCTGAGAGGCAGCCGAGGTGGTGGACTCACATCAACAGCCGTGCCCCTCCTGGCGTGACCCTTCCCATATGTCCCAATACTGCCCTGCAGGTTCCAGCATGCACTGCCGGTATCGGGACTCTGACTCCGTGTGTAGGGTTGAGAGATGCTTTGGCTGCTGCCTGTGTAGAGGTCCGCACCGCTGCTGCCAAGATGAATCCGCGTCTCTGCGCTGTCGGTGTAACCGCCCCAGCCGCTCTGCGTTTCAGGACGCATTTGTGGAGCCTTGGAAGTGGAAGGGCGAATCCGAGGGGAAATCCAGCGCCGAAAGGAGCTCAAGACGCGAGCGCAGCAATACTACCAAAGGTGAAGCCGGAACCCGGCATGTAAAACGCCGGACCGCGGACACTCAGGATGACGCCTGCCCGTTCTCTTTTTGTTGCTTCGGCTCTGCTTCTTCCACCCGCACAGGGCTGAACTCCTCGAGTGTATAAAGTCACCTCTTCAAGAGGAAAGCGTGAACACAACGAGGGGGGAAATAAAAAAGAGAGGGAAAAGGGCACGAGGCGAAGGTGTCCGGCGTGGCGTCAATGAGAGGGGGCAGAACGGGAAGAGCATCGCACACTAAAATTGAGTTGGACGTCCCGCTGCGTCTCTGACCTCTTCGTCTCTTCTTTCTTTGAGGGGATCAAGACCGATTAAAACAACTGACCTCTCTGTGTGTGTGCAGAGTCCACTGAATGGAGGGGAGGGGGGTCCGCGGAGTCAGGCCTAGAGAAGATCCAGCGCTAACAACAGGGGAAGGAAGGAGAGAGAAGCACCTGCAATGACGCACTTGCAGAAAGGCACCTCAGTGCGGCACCCCACACACACACACACACACACACACGCACGCACGCACCACCTGCCTAAGGTGATTCAATTCTATATTTGCCACTTTTTTCTTTTCTTGCTTCACTGGTACTCACGATAGAGGGGGGTGGGTGGGGTGGGTGGGTGGGATGATCGACTGTGGTGGGTGTTGATGGGAAATAGTCAAACAGCCGTGACTGGGCCGACAATGGTGTGACTCGACGTTTTCACTGCCGTGTGCAGACATCACAGACTGACAAACAGAGAGGGGGGAAAACAAGCATGTCGAGTGAGCAGAAAAAGTGAAGAGAGACACGTAACGAAGGGCTTCCAGTTGCCTACCGATGAGTGCATTTGAAGTGTAGGAGCTGCACCGGTTGCATGACAGCATGGCCACACACACGTGGGGCCCTTTACGCTCGGCATGAAAACACGCACACACAAATGCGCCTACACCAAATAAGTAGACGTCACTGATTCAGAGGACCACGACGTCTCCCGCACAAGGTAGAATGAGACAAGCCTCTGTCAATGGAGGGTCTTCTCTGTTGTTGCCTGCTTGCCTTCTGCTCTGCCCTCTCGTTAGCAGCGTGTCGCAGCGGAGAGAGCGCATAACGCCGAGATTGACACAACGAACAGAGAAGCGCTGAATGGGGTCGTCTTGGGAGACGTCATTCGCCATCCGCCTGAGTCAACGGAAAGATCGGCATCGACCACTAGCAGTACTCTGCAGCGCCGAGAGGTGCGAGCAACAGCCTCTTCGGTCTGCACGGCAGAAAAGGGGCTCACCGACCCACTACCTCGGCAGACAAATCACTGAAGCCATGCGGCTTCTCACTGTAGAGGATAGCACGGGCAACAGGGAGTTGACTTCAGACTGAGCCAACACAACTGGCGGAGGCGCGGTGGGTGCTACTGAGGGCGATACGGATGACTCAGAGATGCGTTCTCCATCTGCAGCGGGAGAACAGCAGGGGGCTGCATGTGTTCTCCTGCATGTCGAGTCGCCGTTTCCCTCGCCAGGAAGGAGGTAGCCAAGGTTGGGGACGTGCACTACAATAGGGTGCAACGCCGGTAGATGCGCACGCTGTCCAGGTAGCGTATCGGCGAGCACTGGGCCGTATGAGAACTACGGTGGCGGAAGGCGCTCGAATAGGGGTGGTGCGCCAAGTGAGCCGACAGACTTCTCAGCGGTCAAAGTATGCAGCTCCCTTGCTCGTCATCTGCTTCAGCTGATTCTCCATCTGAAGAGTGGCTTGAGGGATCACTACCAGAGACCACACGCTGGTGTTCTTCGCCACGCTGATACATCCAGCGTGGCGGTGTGGCCTGATGCAGACGGAGGTGATCGGCAAAACGAGAACCACATGAGGAGGGATTCTGCCGCGCTGCTTCACAGAGAACGGCAACACAAGTGGTAACGGTGACGAGGCCGTCGACGTAGAAGTCTGCTGCCCACCGTCTGTCGGTACCACTTGGATAGACGGAGGAGCAAGTCGTGTGCTAGGGTCGTTCTCGCGGAGGACGGTGAGACGGTCATGGCTAATTGACTTCGACAGAGCCATCGCCATCTTCACCACTTTGGAGTCCAGTTCCGCAGCCTCACTCCTCTTCCTTCCCTCAAAATGTGCGCATATCCACGTTGATTCTCTCGAATTCAGGTAAACCGAATTCTCAGCAAAGCGATCAGGGTGCATCGTACTCCGCATGGAATCTACTGAGGCCCCAGAACACAAGCACAAGGAGAAGTAGCTGTCAAAAATCGACACAGGGTTTCGGGGTAACTGACGGATGCTGCGCTGGCGCGGCGGTGCATCATTCACACGGTTGACTGACTGCTTCGCTCCCTCACAACCGGGTGCTGAGCACAGTGGCTGTGAAGCTGAGAAGGCTTGCACGCTGCTGAGCAGCAGCACCTCGCCTAGACTCTTGTTTGGGCACGTACACTTGTGTCCCAATCGCCTCCACTAAGCGCCAGAAGACCCGCTTGAGGTCCTGAAAAGGGGGAAAAAAGCACCGCGCCTCCTGCGCGGCGTTAGTCATCTGTGAGAGCTGCACTTGTACGACTTCGCCTATATGCCTAACTGCGCAGACGGCACTGCGTTCACTCGAGGGTACCGGTGGGCAAGTCGTCTTGCAGCTTCGACACGCGGCTTATGAGAGCCGCTTTACTACCGGCCATCTTTGTCAGCGATGTTGGCGGCTAAAAGGAGCCAACAAAGTGGGCTGACGTCTCGCAAGTCGTATCATCCAAGCTTGGCCATGCATCCATGAACACCTCTCTCAACAGCGGCGACGAACTCGCGATGCTCGTCTGCTACCTCACCGCTAGCAGAGCGGGGGCGGCTCCTGGGTTACCGCGCATGAATGAGTTGATGAAAAGGTGCGATATAGCCCACTCAGATGTCCCGCTGGTGGGTCGTGAAGTACTGCTGCGCTTCCCCCTCTCAATCCTGCCGAACAAAGCGATTCACTTCTGTACAGCGTGACTGCAAGGAGTGCGCTTCGCGTACATGTAAAACAAAACCTGCAGAGACCTCACGACGTGTGCTGCCTCGATGCGACGTGTAGCGCGAGTGCACAGTGAAGGGAGTGTGAGAGCAGGGGCACGGACCTTATCGTACGAGACGCAGAGAGACCATGTGAGTGGTAGCGGTGCTGGCAGCAGCCCATAAGGCGAGTGTCACCGTTCGTCTACATCGCCTCATCCGGTAGCCGTTCCTTCACTTACTTGTCCTGCAGCACTACGATGAAGGGTGCGGGGAGGTGCACCACTAGAGACTCCACCAGCGCAAAGGAAAAAAGGAGAGCACGGAGCGCCTACGCTACAATGAAGAGGTGTAGCGAGAGCCGCAGGCGAGTTTGTGGGCATTTCTCTTGTTGCTCGTCGCACGTGAGCGTGCTCGCGTCTGGGCACGAGTCCACCCTCATCACATCACAAGCGCTAGAGAGAAGAGGAGAGGAAGAAGAGGATGTGGAGCCCCCCAAAAAGGAGAACAACGAATGGAGTATTTCGTGAGAAGCAGTGCCCAGTGCAGAGCTGTGGAAACTTTGGAGAAATGCATGCAGCCTCATCCCGCGTAGAACAGTACTGACCAAGTGATTCGCAGCGTGCTTCAGGGCTCGTGTGCAAAGAGGTCGACGACAGAAGAAATCGGCCCTTCGCCTGAGCCACAGGGGCGGCACAACCCTGAGAAAATCGATACCACGAGGAAGCCCAAGAAGCACCTCCCGTCCCCCATCTCGGGCCCCACGTCCGGTAGCGCTCGATAGAGGCAGATAAAGCGTCCGAGAGAAACGTCTCTGCAAGTGGACGAAAATGAAGACGCAGAAAAGACTTGGTGGCGCTGGAGGAAACGTAATGCAGACAAACAGCACGAAGACATGCACAACCCCAAATGACGAGAGCAGTGCAGAGGAGTAAAGAGCAACAAAAAAAAAAACTCGCGTAGGACACAGTCCTCTGGTACAACACGAGCACAGCACACAAACGAAAAAACAACAAAGAGAGAAATAAAAAAAAACGCACAGAGGACCACCACAAAAGGCACGCGGCAGAAACCTCAGCCAACACCGACACGTTCGCGCACGAGACTCCGAAACGCACAACCACACGACCGCAACAAGTCGTGTATCAGCTGCCGCGCACGGTCACCTCGAGCAAAATAAAGTCCTCTCTAACAAAAGGCAGAGACACCCTCGGAGTGGCTCACTGGAGACTTCGCCCACAGCGACCTCAGCGCAGCAGAGCAGCATCCCACAGCACCACACAAAATAACACCGGCATTAACGCTCCTTTTCATTCGCCGCGTCCATGCCGCCACGAACCAGTCGACACGCAGACGCGCGTGCAACCGCAGCTCATCCATGCCTCAGCCGCAGCACACGGCGGCGCATCCCGGGCTGTCGTGCGACAAAGCCCCCCCCCCGGCCGTCACATCGCGCCGTGCGTCTAACGGGCCCCTCCAGGCGTCTGCTCGAGAGCGCAAGCCGTGGCGTCGGTCGCGAGGGCAGCAGGGGGGTAGTCCAGGCGCATGTCGGGTGTCCCAGAGGACGAAGCCGGCCCGCCTCAGGTCAGGGCCCGGTGTGCCGCAGTGCTCCGCCCGTGGGCCACGCTTCGCCCTCCATCGCTGCAGGCCGCGGCATCACACAATGCGGCGTGGGGGCTCTCCACGTCCGTGCCCGAAGAACACGATGGCGTGGTTCGGGGCGCCCGAGTCACGCCGCCGGCCTCGGTGCCGCATCAACCCACACGGCCAGATGGGAGAGATGCCGCATGCCTCGCACACCTGCACTGCGGCTCTTACTTCCCTGCAGCCCCTCGTGCCCTGCGCACGCATCGCTCGTGCTCCCCCGCCCCACGATGCCCAGCGTAGACGCGGCACGCCATGCCCGCTGTGCTTCGCAGCGCCCGCACCACCGCATCCGGGCGCCTGGGCCCCAGAACAGCCCCGTCGTCTCATGGCCCGCCGCCATCGTCCCCCCACCTGCGTCCACGTCACGGGGGCATCTCCGGGTGGCGCGCCCGCGTGTGCCGCGACAGGCGGGACGCCGCCATGCGCCCGCGGCGGTATGGACCGTTCCCCCCGCACCCGCACGCCCCTCACCGGAGCGGGCGCGCGTCAGCATGTCATGGCTCGTCGGCACGTTGCGTCGTGAGCGGGGACAAAGGTCATCGCGGCCGCGCCTCTCTCTGGCACAGCGCCAGCCCAAACCTCTCTGCCGACGCTCCGAGTCTGCGCAGTGGCATACCGGAGCGCAGTCTGCAGGTTGCGTGGCGTCCTTACAAAAAGTGGAGGCGCTTCCCTCTAAAGCCCCGCACTGAGGTGGCCCGCATCACCTGTGGGCCCAAGATAAGAACATTACAAGAAAATGAGAAAGAAAACGATGCTTTCGTGGGACTCGATGGACTCGCAAACACCAGCCAATGCACTCACCGGAGCCCCTCTATCCCCTTAATGCAGGCAGCCCAAGGGCGTCTGCGGAGGAGGTCAGGCAACAAGAGCAAAGGTAGAAACTGGAGGAGCGGGGCGGGGAGTCACGGGCGTGCAAAGGGAAAAGGAAGCGGAATCTCGGAGCGCCGCGCAAGAGGAAACATTATCGGTGGGTAGTGGAGAGAGAGCGCGCGCGTGCAGGAAAAGGACAAGACAGGCGGTGGGCGATACACGGCAGTGGTATGCCTCCCACTCCAGTTGCACTCACAACCAAGGCAAATAAACACCCAAAAGCCGAAGGAGCGGCCCTCCGAGCCACACAGCCTTGGCTGTTCGCACATGCTGATGGTGGCTTACATGACTCGTAACAGAGAGTGCAGCACTACACAGCGTAGGATGACAGACAAAGACCGACGCACTAACCTGTTGACTCAATGCTGTTGAGAAGCTGCCGGTGTCGGCCCCGCATGTGTGCTGCTGCTACTGAAACGGCGGAGAATACGGAAGCGCACTCGCCGGAGTACCGTCCTCGTACACGCCACCATGATACGCACTGCCGCCACTCATGTTGCGCTGCGGCGGTTGGTGGTGATGAATGCTGCGAGTAGGCGCATGTGAGCTACCGTAGGCGCTGCCTCCGCGCCCGGCTCCCTTATCCGGCTGCGCTGGAGGCTGCAGTGGATGGCCCTGGAGGGTGCCTTGATAGTGGTAGTTGGGGCTACCGCCATACAGCTGCTCTGCAGGGTCTCCAGAGTCGCCGTAGTCGCCCATGGAAAAGAAGAAGCCCTGCGTTGTGCCATCAGCGGCAGCGTTTTGGTAAAAATCGGAGTAGTGTGGAGACGTCTGCACATCCACAGCCGTTTCATAGAAGGACGCGTACGACTCATATTGCCCTTCTTGCAGTTGATCCGTGCAGGAGAAGTCGACCACATCACCTGTGGTGTGTTGCGATAGGTAACGGCTTTGTCGCTGAGAAGTTGCCGGGCTGCCCCTGAATCCCGCCGGGTCGCCTGCACCTCGCGAGTAGTACGGATCGTGCGTCATACCGTTGGCGTTGTGCGCAAGGCTGGCTGGAGAGGCTGAAGCACTGGCGTTAAAGTCGCCCACGCTGCCGTAGCGGTTGTCGAGCGCGTCTGTCAAGGAGTCGTGCAGTCCGCTGCTGCCGAGCCTACCGCCACTAGCGCCACTCTGCGAGTGGGCTGAGGACACCGCAGCGGCCGGCAGCGGTGTGGCAGACAGGGAGCGGGCATTTGAGTATGGATTGTGTGAGACACGCTGACTCCCCCGCTGCGGGGGTAATGATCCAATCCCGCTGCTCTGACGCTGCGGCTGGGGGGCTGCAGAGGCACCAGCTGTGTTACACCCAGGGGTCACTTGCTGCCCTGTAGTCGGGGTCGGTATTTGGGGCATCCCATATGGTCGCTGCTCCAGCGCAGTCCGGCCGTCGTTAGTTAAAACGCCGCCGGTCTTGCGGTGGATGAAGTTAGCTTCCCCTCGCATATCTTCAAGTCCACCAGAGGGTGAAACACCGGTCGCACCATAGCCCATCGGCGACGGCGAGCAGACGCCTGGAGCGCCACCGTCGCAACCAGGAACGTTGGCAGTGTTACCCAGGGCGACCCAGTCGGTCCTATAACAACACGCCGCCGCACCACCGGCAACCCCGTTGTACGACGACTGGCGAGCCATTAATGGCTTGCGCTGCATCACACGCACGGTGATGCTGTTAGCCTCAATCACCTCTGCGGTGACGGTCTCGCGGAGCGAACCAGGCCCGGATGACAGATGAGGCGAACGCGGAGGGGGTGCCTGTGCTGGCTGTGGCTGCTGGTGGGGGTGAAGATTTCGGTACACTCGCTGTGTGTTGTGACACGTCTGCGGCGTGTTGAACGACACATCTGGGTGATAGACGGGCGCCGTACGCGCTCGCACCGGCCAAGTGGACTCACTGCAGTCGCTCGGAATCTCGGCTCCACTGTCGACGCTTGCGGTGGTGCGGTCCTTGGGCATGATCGCCGGACGCGTGTTGCCGCCGCCACCGGAGTTAACAGGCGAGGGATCGACAACATCAGGTGCAAAAGACGCTACTGGCAGAGCGCGGTGGCCTCCAGTCGAGTGTGTACCTCGCAGTGTATGGACACTCAATCTCCGCAGCGTTGGCTTTACCGCTGATGCAATCATGGCTGTGGTTGCAAGAATCGTGGTGGAACTCCGGCGGGGTGGGTAATCGGCTGTTGTGCGCCGCTCCGCCGCGTAGCTCAGTCTGTCCCTTTCCCCGTGGAAGGAGTAGCTCATCGGTTGCTGCTGCGGAGGAGGAGGAGGAGCTGGAACAGACGGCGATGGATGCATCAAAGTGAGAGGCTGCTGTTGGGGGTGGTATTCGTGTGGCTGGTTGACGCTGGTCACATGCATCATAGAGGGCACTGAAGGCGACCTGGCTGTTTCCATCTGGCTCCGCCCACAGCCTGCAGCTGCCGTCGACGGACTCAGTGCTTCTTGCCCAGAAGGCATGCCACCAGCCACGTTCGGCGGTGATCCGTACGATAGAAGCACCTTGTCGGTGCTCCACGACCCACTCGCACGACCGCTGGCCGGTTCGCTCAGACTAGATGGCGAAGCCGTCTGAAAACGATACTGCTCATGCTGCTGTTGCTGTTGCTGGGGCGTGTGAGGTAGCTGCGGTGCAGAAGGGTCGTAGATATCCTCGTAGAAGCTACTCGTCACGTGAGCCTGTCCCATCACTGTGGCGGCAGAGTGTGCTGTGTCCGAGGACTGGAAAAATGTGCTGCTGGGATGATCGACGAAGAACCCTGCCTCAACGCTGGGAATTCCTTCGCTGAAGCCTACCCCATCAGCACGATAGTCGCGGTCGCCTCTGGGGTAGTACTCCGGCTGGTGGTTGCTACCGCTTCTGGTGGCAGCAGCGTTGCGCTGAAAAAAAGTAGCGTCCTTGAAGCAATGCGAATTCACTGTATTGGGGGTCACAGGCCCTGCCCTGCCCGCGCCCTCGGCCGCGCTCGACGAGGAAGCGCCGTAGTGCCTGTTTGCCATTGCTTCCTGTGCACTGCAACACACCATAGAAGAGCGGCCAGTGGGTGCGTAGTGGGGATCGGACCCAGCACCGTCGCAGTAGAGGCCGTATCCCGGTCCTCGATCCTGCTGCGGCGGTGGCTGGGGCATAGTCTGTTGCTGCTGCGTGGTGTGATGAATAGAAGCGTCGCTTACGTACTGCTCTTTCGGTGGAAGCTGTTGCGGTGGATACTGCTGAGGCGCCATGGAGGGGCTATAATGCGCCTTAGGCACGCTACCACTGCCGTTGGTGCTGCCACTCATGATGGGGTATATTATCTGATTTGGATGGTATACGGGCCCACCGAGGGCGGTGTCGGCGCTGTACTGCCCGCCACTGCCTCCCCCATTACTGCCTTGTGGCATTATCGCTGACAGCAGAGGCTTATAACCGTACTGCGTCACGGGGCTACAGTGCTGCATCGTTGGCTGCTGCTGCTGCTGAGGAGGAGGAGGAGGATCGAAAACGACACCTACGCTTGGCACGACAGCTAAGCCTAAACGGGGCCCGCCAGAAGTAACGGAGGTCATCTCGCCGCGGCTGTGGGTCCCTGCACGGTACGCCGAGGTGGCCATGACTGCCGCAGGTGGAGGATGCGATGGCAGCGGTGCAGAGCCCGGGATGCGCACGGTGACGCCATGAAAGTATACGTAGCCGTCGTGGGAGAAGCGCCACTGCCGGAAGCGGCGCGTACGCAAAATGTCCGGGTAGTTCTGCAGAAGGTCCGGCTCCACCAGCTCCTCGTCGGCCGAGTGCAGAGGATGTAGTGCATATCCCGTAGTGAGCCAGCCACCGCCTGACTGCTGGCGGCACGCATGCGCGAAGCGCAGCAGGACCTGCAGTACGGCTTCAGGAAAGCGCACCCATTTGGTGTCCGTGCCGCAGGTCTCGCGAGCGCGACCACCGACGCGGCGCATCCATGATAAAATCATGTCCTCCGTCGTCAGCCTGTCGTCGACATACCAGTAGCCGTACCGTGAGGCCCCAGAGGTCATGTCGCCTCCACCGCGTGACCGGCCGTGGGGAGTGCCGCTGTCTGGGGCATCCCTGGGAGAGTTACGCTCTCCAGACGTCAGAGACCCACAGTGGTGGGGCGTGAAGCGAATCCTGTCACCGGTGCGCAAAATGCGCTCTGGCTCACGCACAAAGATGGAGACGACCCGTTGCGACCTCGGTGTATGTAGCGATATTGGCGGCACGCTTTGCATGGCAACCGTCTCGGCAGCGGCACAGATGCAACCTTCACTGGCCCCAGCATTCCCGCACCCTGCCGCCGTCAAGGCCCGCTTCCACCTCAGAGAGCCGAGCGCTGCCATCGGGCTCCAGTTCAGCACGCTGTCCGGCTCAACATTGCCTTGGGAATCCACCGCTTCGATTATGAAGCGTGGCGTTCTCTCCTGTGAGTCGTCATAAGCCGACTGCCGGAGTTGCTGCTGCTCCTGGTGCACCAACTCCATCACTTCACGAAATGGCGTGCCGTTGAGCTCGGCAGAGACCGTGTACACATCCCTCTGAAGCAGCACAGACGTGGGCAGTAAAGACGACGATGGCGGATTGGGTCGCTTCGGATGGGGTTGTAGCAGCGCAGAGGGGCCGGAGCTGCAGCCCTGATGCACGGCTGAGGGGTTGCGAGCACCATTTGTGGTCACCGCCTCGCTCTCTGCCTTGACGACACCACAGAATGGAAGCAAGCGGCCGCGGCGCTGCTCAATCGCGTTGCGGGGAAGGACTCCAATCAGCTCATCAGGCGTGTCCTCGAGCGCTGTCGCGTGGGTCGCCCAGGAAACGTTGTCCATCTTCATTGGCCACACCGGCTCCATCGAGAAGCCAGTCGTGCTGGAGGACGAATACCGCATTGCATTGTGGTACGTGTTTGCAAGAGCTTCTGGGGAGTACGCCACAGCGCTGAGGCAAGCGCTGCCTCGCTCCTCCCCATCACTGCCCACCGCCGTCTTGCTTGAGCTGCACACATCCCGTTCTGCCACCTCCACCATCTGCGTTCGCAGCCCTGCTGGCGGTCGCAGCTCACCACGGTAAGTCAGCGGAGGCGGTGCGGCAGCTGTCAGCGTAACACAGAGCGCCTCGACAGAGTCACGCAGGGGGGCAAAGCTCAGCTGGTTCAGAGCGCGAGCTACTGCGACCCGACTGAGTCGGAACACGACCAAGCCGTACGACGTGTAACAGCAAAATCCGTCCCGCTCCAGCCGATCTCTCTCACATAACTGGTGTGGACGCTCGGCGAGCGCTTCAGGGTCGAGCGACAGCGGCAGGGCTACAGGCTTGTGATTCCGTTTAACAACAGTGGCGGCTTCCAGCTGCAGCTCGTCATCTGTCTCCATGGCAGCAGACGGCTGCGCGCCGGTGTTGTCGGTCAGCGAGGTTCTGCTTGCTTCCTGGAGGCTCCACGGTGCAGTAGTGCCTTCACCGCTGCTTCGATCTTCCAGCGGTGAACCTTGATGAGCACTTTGGTTTCCTCCTTGAACACCTCCGACACCTGCGCCATCGCTAGCGTCGGTCTTCTTTGACATGGCCGCCATGTTTCGCTGGCGCTGCGCTGCCTGGAAGACCTCCAGTGTCGGCGCGGCCGGGTACATGTCTTGCAGCTCCATCAGCATGCGACGGATCTGCCGGCACAACTGCAGCTGCGGTATGTTTGAAAAGCGAATAAGAAAACAGTTAGCGAGGTCACCGCGAGTCGACATCGCCGACGCACCCCCTGAGAGGAAGTCCATGAAGGCTTCCCAGCCCGGGTCTGCTCGCTGACGCGCCGCCGCCGCCCCGTCCGTCTGTTGTGATGGTTCATCGGACAGCTCCTCTTCCGCGGAGGCACGCTCGGACGCAGCGTGGCCTGCCGTGCTCGTCACCTCCACTTTGTTGGGTGTGTCACCCAGGATGCACTGCCGCATTCCGTGAGCAAAGAGGCGGCATAGCGCAAAGTACGTGTGGCACTGCTCCTTGTCGCCCACCTGCTTCTCAAAGAAGGCGGTGTTCACCAGCGTCGACGAGGGGACACCATGCGGCGCGGCACGACGCAGCGCCTTCTCCACCTGTGCCTCTCGCGCTAGCAAACTCTGCGTTACGACAGCGCCTGCCACCTCATCACAGTCAGCGGTGACGCACACCGTCGGGGTAAAGAGAGAGTGTCGCAGAATCTCCTCTACTGTCCAACAACCGTACATGCCCACCACCCGCAGCTCGGCAAGGCCAAGCGGAGCTTGCGGTACGCTGACCTGCACCCACGGCACCATCAGCTCTTTATCGCCAAATTCACTCTGACGCGTTCGGTCGACTAAGTCTGATTCCTTCACAGCCGTGCGCACACTGTCACCGCACGCCAACGTTGAGTGCGGTTCCCGCTGCTGCTGGTGTACTTCGCCTGTTCCACATGTACTGGCTAGCCCTCGACGGCGACTAGAACCTCCCGCAGCGCTGGCGCCTGTCTTGTGATGACGCTCATTGTTCGCCACGAAGTACGTGTACCGGTACTCATGCGCAGGCATGCAGCGACGCACAAGCACAATGGCGCATGGCACAGGACGCAGGCGGTGGCGCTCTCTTTCAGCCCTGCTGCTTTCTTGTGCTGTGAGCTCCCTATCAGCAATACTGGCATGGGCACACACCGCCCCATCAGAAGTGGCAGCACCGCAGACGGCGGCGCGCAGCTCCTCATTCGTGTCGTATATCCTCGATTCCTCTGTTGTGCGGACGACGAGGTTGTAAAACTCGTCGCGCGTGGCAAACGGTACACGAGTGCGCTGAGACGCTGTGGATGCAGCGCTGCGGCACCCTATACCGATGTCGCTGTCACTCAAGGATGACAACGCTGCTTGCAGTTGTGCTCGCGCTCGTTCAAGGTTCTCCTCCGTCACGGGCTGCCCTGCTGACAAGCAGGCCGCCTGAATGTCCATCATGTTATGCATCGCCAGCTCCGTAAAGGACTCATACGCCACCGTCGGGTCTGTCAGGGCCCCCGGCGACCACGTGTGATCGAGTTGGAAGTGGTACCGCGGGTTTTGATGCTGTCGTGCATGCCACAACTGGCGGAAGAGCACACAATCCGGGGAGGGAAAGAACTCCGTGGTGAGAGGAAGTACGCGGTGTTCATAATAGTACACGTACGGCGTCTTGCCTTGCCTGAGTGCCTCTCCTGCGGCGGTCTCAAATGCCGAGGTGCCAGAGCCGCGGCCTCGGCTCTGTGACTCAGCACCTTTGGCAGAGCCTCGACGACTTCCACGGCTCGCAGCTACCGCCGCGGTCGCCTCTGCAGGGTCGTCGATGAATACAGCGTTCGAGTCAGCCTCAAGGATCTTGAGCGCGAGTTCGGCGGTTGGGACACCATTCAGCAACGCCGCCGGTATCGGCTCGCCTCCAAGCGAGCCAGAAGCTGCGCCAGACCCAAAAACACGTTCCGTGCGGTTTGTCTTGTACATGTAGTTCTCCGCAGCGCGGCTGATGAAGGGCAGTGCGCGCGGCTGCGAGGCGGCTTCCGGGGTCTCATAGAGAGACTCCCGGGAGGGAACGAGGCCCATGACTGCCGTTGAAGACGCGTGCCCGTCGACGCTTACTACGCAAATATGAGGTATGTATAAAGTATGCACAGCTGGATGGGAACGAGAAGCAAACAAACGAAAGGTTCACACTCCAGCGAGGCCAGCCCGCTCCTTATCTTCGTTGTGTGCTACGTACTTCACCACAGCCTCCCGTTGGCACCAGGCCCGCGATTACGATAGCGCAAAACGAGGCTTCGGTGAAAGCCTCCCCCCCTTGGCGTTGAGAGGGCGAGGAGAGAAAAGGGGGCTGGGGATTGGGGCAAACTAGCGAGCAAAAGAGAGAGAGAGAAGAAGAGCGGCAATTGTGAAGCGGCGAATCGGCCACCGGAAAAAAGGGCGGCGACAACGACGACAGAAGCGAAGAAGCGATCAAACAAACAAACAAACAGCGAAGGAATAAAAGGAACGAGAGCAGCAGTCGTGTTTTTTGCTCACTCAGAGAATAGGGCGTCGCAGCAGAAGAGAGAGGAGAAGAGGCAGGCGAGAGGCAAAAAAAAAGAAGAAAAAGAGGGGCACACACAGTGAGCACTGAGACCAGCGTTTCTTCCACCTACACACACACACACCTCCCCAATCAGAACAGCTCCGGGCACACCAAGCGCAGCCGCACACGCAAAATAAATTTTAACAAGCCCACACTCGACTGCGCACAATGGAAACACGAGGGGAAAACGCACGGACGCTGAGCTGTATGATTACGCTATTCCTCGTTACGCCTCCTTGGCTTTCCGCTCGACAAGGTCGCACTCAACGACGAGCAAGAATGCAAGAGAGGAAGGAGTCGAAAAAGGGGAGAAGGGCCGCTCTACACTCCTTCTCCCACCCCCATGACCATCGACGGTACCAACTGCAGAGTGCACACGCCCGGGCTTTCTTGGCTGGAGGAAGAAAGCCAAAACAGAAAAGAAACACAGCGGCAGCAGAAGCGAAGAAGAAACCAAACAAAATGAGTATGTGGGGGAGGGGGAGGGGAGAGAGAGAAAAGCGTAAGGAATAGAGAAAGCAGCAGAAGAGGAGAGCTGAGAATCGAAGAGGGGGAGGGACTAAAGAACACCGTGTCACTCGCTTTTTAGCGGCCCGCTTGCCTTCACCTCGCCACAGAGTGCAGAACTGTGACTGCGCTGGATCACTCGTTAGCTCACCACTCCCTTTTTGATGCTCGATGTTGATGTGCTTAGCTGGTGCGGTCTCTTGTCTCTGTTGGGTCGCAGTTAAGCACCTCTTATGTTGAGTCAAGAGGGCAACGGAAGCTGCAAAGGTGTCCTTGACAGAGAGGCAAAACGCGCAGATCGTCTGTGGCCAGCTGATGAGAACAACGGAAGGGGCAGAAGAGAAGGGGGGAGGGGGGCGGAAGCGTTGGACACAAGAGAAGCGACGTTCGGTATACTGCACAAGAGCCACGGGATGCCGGAAGAGAGTCAACGCCCCAGCTTGGCGTTTTTCTTTTTAGGCGGTAGAAATGCGGTTATGCCGTGTGAGGGCTCTGCGCAGCTCAGGTAGAACGAAGTCAAGAAGTGCTGACGAAGGAAAAAATACGTCAACGCCGGGGCAACCTCTTGTGATCGGGTAGTGAATGCTGATGTGCACTTCGGTTAACGAGTGAATTTGGGCTTACGTGTGCGTTTGTGTGTGGGGGGAGGGGGAGGAGGAAGAGATGTCCACTGGGCACGGGATCCAGTTCATGTATCATCGAGGCGAAGCAGTGGGATTGGATGAAGAGCACAACGATATGAAGACAAGCACATCACAGAGACTGTACAACTTCATTAGTGACGCGCGAAACACAGCGATTCCTCCAACACGGCTTTGGCTGCTGTAAGCGAAGGTTGCCACAGCAATGATGGGAAAGCTCTTTCTCTTGCAACGCCGCCGCTCACCAAATCGGGTACGCATGCCCCACCCCCTTCTCCGCAGAGGCGACTATGTGCCACAGCATGGGAAAGCAGCGAGAGAAGTCCCTTATTACCCCACAAGCAGCACAGGCCACAATGACGCGGGCCTCCTCCTCCTCCGGCAGGCGCTCCCGATATATGGCGAAAGAGGCTTCCATGTAATTCATGTAGAACGGCGAACAGTGCAGGGAAAATGTGGAAGACAGGCAGGCGCCGCGCGCGTGGCGCACGCCTACATGGTAAGAGGTGTGACAACCCAAAAGACATCAAAGAACAAACACCTTATATGTGGCCGCAGCTTCTCTGCCCGCTGTACAAGCTGTCCTGCCACACGTGTGCCTCCCTCCGTCACTATGTACTTCGCCTTCACAGCCCGACTCAACAACGTTGAAGAAATAGAGCCCCCCCCACCCACCCACCCGCCCGCCCCACAGACAACAGTCATCACCTTTACAAGTCCTAGCGTACAAGAGTCCGACGAGGGTAACTGCTTGAATACTCAGCAAAAGGCGGACTGAAGGGTTCGTCCTCTCATCGATGCTCGAGAAAGTGGTGACAGTACACTTTGATGGATGGTAGAGAGTCCGCTGTCTTTTCTACGCGTCCCTGCGGAAGCTCGACCAGCAAGAGGGAAGTGAAAACACAGAGGAAAATACAGAATGGCCAACTCGGTCCCTCGACATCAGCAAAGTCAATTTAAAGGGTCATTGTATGTGGTCTCCCCTTCATCCCGGGCGGGTCCAACGAACGAAAAAGAGCGGTGAAACAAGTCCCTTAAATCCCGCACGTAGAGCTCACCACGCCGTCTCCCACTGCGCTCATGTATCACAGCACTACCTGAGCCAGCACATTAGTGGCGATGTGGTGCATGACACCGAGTCACCAAACCGCCAGAGGCAAATGAATGAGTGCAAATCAACAGGAAAAGACAAGTGAAAAAAAAAGGGAAGCCTCGAGCACGGGCACTCGCACATCCTTCGATTGACAAGCAGTGCCGGTGCCCAGACAGTTACGCAATAGCCGCCGGGAGGCCGCCTCCGCCGAGTCACCAAGGCGAGTTTATAGAGAACAATTAAGCTGTCCCCTCTCCAGAGCAACAACAACAAGGATTTTCCCCTCTCAAAGTGTCCATTCGACCGTAGAGCATGAGCGAAACTCCCCTCTACCCTTGGCTCGTCACAGGTCCCATTGCGTGGAGCAAAGTAGCAGTGGACAGGCGCTACAGCAACGTCCCGGCTCAGTCAGCTTTGCACGTCCCAGGTCTCAAACTCTGCCCACCTACCCCCGCTCCCATCGTGCCGCTCGCCACCCGGGGTACCCCTAAGAGTAGGCAGTGAGGGCTGGGTGAGATACGCTCGAGTCACACAGACACCCTGTCCATCACATGGATGGCACAGACGTTTTCACAGTCGCAGGTCGCCACGACACAACGCCGTTCAGTACCTTACCGCCGACATCAATAGCAGTAAGTCGCTTTGGCCTCCCCAAGTCGCAGGTGCGTGACCCTGTCACCACCAGAAGTGGCTCGGCATTGGCAGGGATGCGGGGGAGGGGCTGCTTGGCTACTCCACAGAGCGGGTGCTGGCTCCCGAGACCACGTACTGAGGTGTTCACCGTCATTCGGGGGCTAGAATGATGAGCAGAGACAAGAAAAGTCCAGAGGATGAGCTTGCTACACGTGCAAGTGCAGATACACTTCTCCATGGGCGAAAGCGCCACAGTCCCTTGACCAAGCACGCCGAGACGCAAGCGCCAGCAGGCATCCATACGCCCAAGCCGTAGGCAGAGAAAGAAAGGGGAGGGGGGAGGCAGGCGGAAAACGAATAAGCGCAAACTTGAGAGAGAGAGAGGGGAAGGGAAATCGGCCAAAACAAAATGACGGTGAACAGAGACAGCCATTAGATTAACGCGTGCGCCACACAGAGAGAGTGGGTTACTCGTCAGGAGAAGTTGAACAGGAGAAAGGCACACTAAACAGCGCACAGACAGGATAAAAATGACAGTCGTAGAGGAACATCACAGAGAAAGAAAACGTGCGCTACCTCGGTGATATCGTCAAGTCGAGAAAAACACAAACAAGCAAACAAAATGAAAAAGAACACACTGGTGTGCACATGGGTGCAGGAGAGCCTTGAATCACGGTGACCTCCGCACTTGTGGCGCTCCTGCACGACGCATCTCGTCAGCTCGCGGGAAAATAAAATAGCCGTTGCGAAGAAGAATAAAAAAAAAAACACTCTGCATGGAGACACAACAACCCTTACGCACCATGAGAGGAAGAGAAACAGATTATGACCAGCCCTGTGCCACGAGCATGGCTGACACTGCAAGTGCACAGAGGCGGTCTTAGGGTGCTAAACACACACTTTTTGCCGCAACACACGGGTGCGGCAGAGAACGCTTTGGACGACTCTCTTGCATGGCGCTGCGGCGCTTGGAGAGTGGAGGGCGGCAAGGAAGGAAATGAAAGCAAGCACATACAAAAGGGGGAATGAGTCGGGCGAGACCTAAACGATTTCACTTCAAGAGAATAACAGCAAAAAAAGAGGGGGAGGGAATTTCAGGAAAGAGAAAAAGCGGCAAGACAGAGAGGAAGGAAGAAGAGGAGAGGGAGGGGGAGAGGGAGGGGGAGAGGGGGGGAAACAGCCGAGAAAAAAATACAAAACAAAACATGAGAGCACTGTGTAAACATACACGCGCACAGACAAACATCAACCGCGGAAAGGAAACCAGAGAAAAGAGCTCCCATCCCGAGACACGAGCATGCCAATGGCCGGAGGGAAGGGGGAAAGAGACAGCCTGATTCCCGCAGAGGAAAAGAGAGCGAGAGCAGAAGTGAAAACAACCGAGGATGCACCTGAATACAACCCTGGTCTTGAGGTGCACTCATCAGGCTCACTGTCTACAATGAAAGCGAAAAGGGGGGTGGGGGGAAGAGGAAAGCCTGTGTCTTCTTCTTCGAAAAGAAGCCAGAGAAAAGTAGCACGCCGATAGGAAAGCCAACAACAGGAAAACAAGCGCCCAGGCAACAGTGCCAAATGACGGGTCTGAGACTCGAATGCAATGCGTCTATGGAGGAACACGATCGAAAAAGCGCCGTTCACTTTCTCACCCTCGGGCATCAACGGCACAGGCAGAAGCAGAGGAACGGCGTAGGGGGAGCAGGAATTCCAGCACACAGAACAACACCCACGGGGTGCTCCCTCCAGTTGCACCCTCGTATAGCTTTACTTTAGCTAGCCCAACCGAACGCGCGCTCGTAAGCCTCACCATGTGTGGACATAGCGGGGCGCTGTCGACCCGATACGGTTCAGTTGCTCTTCACGGCTTACATTGTTCGCCCTACGAATGCCGTGCACGTGACCGGTACTCTACCTTTTATGTGGGCCTCGCCAGTCCCATCGCAGTTTTACCTTTCCTCCTGCATCCCTCACCTCTTGTACATGTGCAGCCACTTTCAGCACCGGGGGCTGCGGCATCGTTTGAAACCCGCTCGGATTGCTGATCACCAGCTCTGCTTGAGCTCCTCCCTTTCCACCGTGGGCCAACGCGCGAGACGGCCCGAGAAGGCCACGGCTACCGCCATTCCCTTCCTGAGCAGGCTGCTGCGGTATTGGCGGTTGCCGCAGCATCCCCAAACTGGCCGTCAGCGCTGTTGCCCTGATCGCAGACTCAGGAAGGGGGATGTCGGTCACTCCTGATCCCTCGTAGCCAAGGTAGTCGGCTAGCCCGTTCGAGTAGCCGCCTGGCCCAAATCCATGAAGAGAGGGCATAAAGTTGTCAGCAGCCCCGTCGCCGGACGGGGTGAGTCGACCCTGCAGTTGAAGGGGCAAGCACGTCTCACTCTTTGGCAGAGGGCCGCGAGATACACCGCCAGACAGGCGGCGCTGCAGCGCCTGCAGTGGCTGAAACTGCCGATCCGAGTGCTCATACGGAGTGTTCGCATACCTCTTAGGTTTCTGCAGCTCATGAGGTGACGACACACCATCTCCAGAAACCGCGTGGCCCACAAATACACCACTGCTCTCGTACGCGCTGCCAAGGCAATTGAAGGTGCCACTGCCGCTGCTGCTCACAGGCGGAGCGACGATAGCTCCAACGATGCCGTTGAAGCTCTTGCTAGGCAGCCCTGCGCTACCGCCAGCGTCCATGGCACTGTTTTCCTCATTCCGAATGGAGCCGCCCGCCGCTGGCATGGCACTAGAATGGAAACTTCTACTCACTGAAGGGATCACGCTTGAGACGGGAACATCATTCTCGTAGGCCTCACCCGTCCCCAGAGAGAGGACCATGCGGCGCTGCCGAAAGCTGCACCGACCACCGACAAGATGAAGGTTACTCATCGTGGAGTGCGACGACCCCGTCGTACGGTACGTCTCACCGCTCCGGGAGCTGCGGTCGCTGTAGGAACGGCTATTCTCATTCCTCTGCGAGGCAGCAGAGCTCACCTCTTCCTCGGACATCGGGTTCACCGCCCGCGTGATCACGTCGGCACCAGCAGAGGCCATCGCTGCCGCGGGTGCGTTCTTCTCCAGGTTCGAGAACGTGCTGCGACGGTTCGAGGCATCGTGGTTCTCTGCATTTTCCCTCTCTCGCTGGACAGCGCGCGCGAAGTTGGGCACAAGCCCAATCGTGTAGATGCGGCCCTGATGCTCAAACTCCCAAAGGTAGAACGTGCGCGTGGCGGCCTCGGCGGACGCGGGAGGTGTGGCGTCGGCGTCGGCGGCATCCTTGTCATTAGCAGCGTCCTGTCCATTGGTCTCACTGGGCGCGGAGAGTGAGAGGGCTTTGACGTTCGACGCCGTGAGTCGAGAGGTGCGCACCTTGCTGTCATGGCCACCCTGCGTTCTGGATGGCGCCACGGGTGTCACAGTGAAAAGCGACGACGAACTTAACGGTCCTGCAGTTGGGACCGCAGCCTGAAGAGGTGGCGTCGGCTTGAGCCTCTGCGCCGTATAGTAGTCCAGCGGGTACGAGCTCACCCAGTGACTGTCTGAGATGTCCGCCATACGGGCTTGCAGATACAAGTTCTTAGACCACGACAAGATAATGTCCGAGGCCACCGCCGTTGGCAGCGACCCCGACTCGGAGAACGGACGAACACAAATGCTGTAGTCCCGCGCGTCTTCAGGGTCGGACGCATCGAAATCCGTCGCGAGCGTCTCGTGCCCGGACAAGTCCTGCGCTACCGCCCAGTCCGAGTTGACGAAGGCGCCCGTGCCGACCCGCACAGTCCGTTCGAGCACCGTCGCGTGGGGGTATACCACTCCTCCCACTGTCAGTTGATTTGTTCCCACAACACAGACCAGCTTCACTGTCGCAGCACCGGAGCCTGCAGAAGTAGGCGTATCGCCGTTGGCACTCTCTTTGGCTCCACTGCAAGACCCGATGCCACCGGCACTCTCGCCATCGTAGCCAAAAATCTTATCGATGTCCGCCCTGCTCTTCAGCAGCGCCTGCACCTCCGCGCTCCCGGAGGTGGGCAGCGGGGCAGCGTGGATGGCTGCAGAGGGGTAAGCGGCGTTCGCGCCCACCACCACCACGGCAGATCCGGCGTCGCCGACAAAGCCGGCAAAAAGACACGCCAGTGGCGTCGGTGAAGGGTGAAAGTCGAGTCGCGGGACGCACGCCGCCATGAAGGCGCTCAGCTCCGACGCAACGGCCTCGTCCATCTCGATTGCCAAATGATGCGCCGCAATGCGTATTCGCCGCAGTGCCCGCGCCAGTCGCCGTGTCCACTGCAGCTTCGCACACCGCAGCCGAACCTCGCGCAGGAAGCACAAAGAAGGTACATCCATCAAGAAGCACGAGAAGCGCGTGCTCGGCAGAGGCGGGTTTCCGGGAAGTCCTGCACGGCGACACTGGTCCACATAGAGGAACGCTGCTTGGAACAACGCACGACTGAGATGCTGCTCGCCAGCCGACTTGGAGACAAACGCGACGAGTTCGTACTCGGCAGGCTCATCTCGGGTGCCAACACACTCGCCCTCTCCCTCATCCCCGGCGCTTTCCGCCGGTGGCCGGAGGAAGGACTCTGCAGAGGCCCTCACCTTCTGCTGCCTCACCGGCACCAGTCCGACGAACCCGATCACCATGAAGGAGCGGTGCGGCGCAAACACTACACTTCCGTGCGGGGCGCCGCACCGGTTAGCATTAGAAGCCGAACCCGCGTCAGCTCCCTCTTTCAGGGATGGGGCGATGGTGCTGGTAGGGTATTCGAAGCAGATGGCGCACGGCGTTGGCCGAAGCTGCGGACCCTGAGTAGGCTTTTTCGGTCTCCACGCCGGCGCTGAGCCCTTCTCTGCAGAACCGAAAGCGCGGAGCTGGCGTACGAGCTTCTGCTGATCGTACGCCTGTTGCATATCCTCGTTAGTCTCGTACAGGTCGGTTTCATAGCAGCTGACTGTAGCCGCGTAGAAGGACTCCAGCGTAGGGTAGTAAAGGTCGCGCGGCAGCCCGTTCACCGTCCCCCACGACCCCTTCCGGCAGTAAAATTGTGTGGCCGGCTCCCGGTAGGCGTTGTACAGCTGCTGGAGAAACGGCAGCGAGGCTGGGGCCGCGTCGAGGCAGAGTTGCGCAGTGCAGTAGTCACGTTGTGAGCTGCGGGACGTGTTGGAGTTTCGACTGCCAGAATACGATGACGCATGAGAGTTGGGCTGCGTGACCAGATCAGGTTGCACGTGCCACATGAACTTCTTCGTCAGCGGCAGCAGCGACACCTCCTTTCGGCGACGGCCGCCGCTCCACGCCTTCTTCTTTCGATCTCGAAGCTCATCGAGGTACTGATCCTGCGCCTCACGACTGGGTGCTGCGCCCATGAGCGAGTCCTTCAAGGCCCCCCAAAGAGCTGGACAACCCAGTCAAGTCAGACGATCCGCGAAGAAACCACGCCTTGCTTGCTTTACTGGTAGGCCGCTGATCGTGTGAGGTCAATGCAGCGGCGCAGCGACAGAGTGACAGACAGGGAAGGCTGTGCGGACTGGGATAAGTTGGGACGCGAAAATGTAGGCTTCCTCCACACAGTGCGAAGGGGAGGGAAGGGGGAGAAGGAGGCAGAAATGGGCTGCAGGACTGTCGGAGTGAATCAGTCAGGCACGTGTAGAGGGATGGGCGCTACGATATTGAAAAAGTAGGACGGCACTGGCATGCAGAGATCATCCGAAAGAGAAGCAAAACACAGCTGTGGGCTCGACGTTATAGCTGGGAGACAAGGCGAGGCGCGGAGCAAAGTCGTGGCATGGGATCACAAGGATGGCGCCGGTGATTACACGGCATGAGTAAGGGGAGAGTAGAGAAGATAAAGAAACAGCATTTCAGAGACGAGTAGGGAGAAAAGAAAGGGGTAGCGAAGCAAGACGCTACTCTGAAGAAATGCGCGTACAAGTATCGCCAGTACCAGATGCAAAATCGGTACCGACATGGAAGCCGCTGACACGCACAGCGAAAAAGAGAACTGCTTGACTGAGAGGGAGCACATCACAGGAGCACTGCTCATCACCTACAACGAGGTGAACCACCCTGCTTTCAGTCATTCTCACTCAGCGAGTGAGAATGGCGGGGCTGATGATGAAGACGCTTGTCATGGTGCGACACTGGGGTCACAGCGACTTCCATTACGGTAAAGGAACAGTACGAAATAAGAAAAAGACCACACGGGACTGCGTTTCTATGCAACCCCCGGGCATCACACAACGCCCTTCTTCTCTCAGGCTTCTCCCCGCCCTTCCCCTCTACGCCACAAAACGATCGCAGGGGAATGAGCTGCAATGAGGAAAGCAAAGGACGCAAACCTATTCCCAACGCACAGCTGCTCCATCGTGCGCGGAGACACTGATCCGTGGAAGCGCGAAGAGTTCGCACAGACACGCGATTCGCTATGAGAGCGGGCAAACGACGTACGAGAGACGCAGAGTCAGTCAGGCACTGGGCAAGCGAAAGAAAAAGAAAAGAGGCGCCACCGTAACTGCCGCGGACCGCCTCAGTGGCATGAGGACTCGCAGAAACGCGCCATCACCTGCACTGATGCAGGAGTGACGCGACCGCAGCCTCCACGCGGCGCTCACGCTCTGCCGCGCTGAGAAGAGCGCCTCCCTCACCGGCATCACACAAACGTGCACCACTGACCACACTCTCGGCATCCTCCCGTGACACATGCTCAGGGCAAGCAGCCACCGCTGCACTCTGCGCCACCATCCCGTAGAACACGGACCCGCGCTGCCCCAGCAGCGCCCGCGGTGACCCCATTTCCACGACACGCCCGTCGGCCATCACCAGCACAACGTCGTACGCTGCCACAGTATGCAGCCGGTGCGCAATCGTCAATACCGTGTACGCGCCAAACTGCTCTGCCACAACACGCTGCACCGTCTGGTCTAGCCGCGCATCCACGTTCGCCGTCGCCTCGTCCATCAGGAGGAACGCGCTCCCCTTTTTCAGCAGCGCTCGCGCTAGACACAGCAGCTGACGTTGCCCAACGCTGAAGTTCGACCCACCCCCCTGCACCACAGTGCTCAGCACAGACATGTCGCCAAACGCCGCAGTCGGAGACTCAGTAGCTGTCGGAGAGGTGGCGGCACAGCCACCGCTCATCCCGACAAACCCCACGGACGTCAGCGCAGCACGCACTTCCTCGTCCGTCGCATCACCGAACGGATCCACGTTGCTTCGGATCGTCCCCTCAAACAGCACGGGATCCTGCGGAATCATCGAGAACAGGCGCCGTAGCGCGGGCAGCGTGTACGTTCGCGCGTCGCGCCCGCACAGAACTATCCGCCCACTGCACACCTCCACAAGCCGCAGCAGCGCAAGCAGTAGCGTTGACTTCCCGCTTCCCGTCCGCCCCACTACACCCACCTTCTGCCCAGGTACAACCGTAAAGCTCACGTCACGCAGCACAAGTGGCAGCCCAGGCCTGTACCGTATGTCCACGTTCTCTAACCGAAGCGCGCCAAACTCGTCTCCGGGGTCGCTCCTCAAAGCACCACGCGGTCGCAGAGGTGCGCCCTCTTCCTCATCACTGCCGGCAACCACGAAAATGTCACTCGCATGGCCGGTGCTCCGGCCCCTTCCGTTGCTGCTGCCTCCACCCGCCGCCACAGCTCGCCCCACGCACGCGTCCCGCGGCGCCAACAGCAGCGCTTCCCTTGGCACGCAGTCAATGTAGTGGCAAATGCGTTGCGCACTGTTCATGCTCGCCTCGACAACAGAAGCGAGGTCTAGGATTGCCGATAGTGACCAGCTGAGATCGAGGCACATGGTGAGGCTCAGCGAGATCAGACCCACACGCGCCTCCGGCATCGTAGGTGATGCATCTAGTAGCTTCTCCGCGACGCCAATCACACCCACAGCAATGATGACCAATGCCGCAATGTACTTGATCCGGAGAGCGAGCCACAATGTCACCACCCTCTCCACGTACGTGCAGCTGTACACCAGATCCAGCCGCAACAGCGCCTCCTGAAACAGAACGTGCGACTTGTCGTACGATGCGATCGTCGCACGGCCGTGGATCACCTCCTCCAACAGTGAGAACAGTGGAGACTGCACCACGCTGCCACGCCGCCGCACTTCACGCACCACCGTCGTGTAGAGCTTCAGTAAACGTGTAAAAGCGTAGGCCGCGCACACCATCACGGCAATGCTAAAAGGCGACGTATACAATGCCACTGCCAAAGATGTCATAACGTATCCGCCAATCTCCAAAAGGGGAATAGCATTCGCTGGCAGCTCATCGTCGAGGACGTAGATGTCCCTGCTGAATCGGTTGACGATGCGACCCAACGGCGTGCGGTCGAAAAACGTCAGTGTGGCTGCGCTTACGGTGTACAGGAGTGTGGCGTGCAAGCGACTGGCAGCGCGACGAGCAAACTGAAATATGAGCAGATTCGTGGCAGGTGCCGCGACAGCAACCGCCAAGACGAGTCCGAGGTAGATACCGAGTTGTTCGTTGGTAGTGAGGGAACCAAAGTAGTTCACTGACCACAGCGTCAGCCAGACGCTGGATCCAGTCGAAAGTACTTCGCAAGCAAAGGACTGCAGTGCAACTCGAACTGCAACAGACATACCCCCTCCTGCGCTAAAGTAGGCGCGGTACACACTCCACGGTATGTGCCCTGCCTCCTTCTCCTCCGCAGTCATCAGGTCGCCGCCGTCCGCTGCATCCTCATCCGCAGCCCGCCCTGATGAACCCTTCGCGGTGCTCGACGCAGCGCTAGACCTACGTGTGAGGTCTACAGCCTTTGACAACGTAGAGCCACTGCCGCTGCACCTCGCCGCCTCTGAGTCCTCACAGATCCGTGTGTCACGCCAGCACTGTTTCGATAAAGCGTCCCCACCTTTCTCCTCCCACTCAACGTCCTCTTTGCTGCTACTGCCATGAGCACCGCCAAGCAGAACGTCGTCACGCTCCTCAGGCGTGCCACTCAACGGTTCCACACCCAACACAGGCGATCCCGTAGGACTGAACACGTTGTTCGCCGCAGCAGCACCAACTGTCTCAGGGGGCTGGTTATCGACACCTCCGCTCTTCTTGCTCGTGGCTACGACAGTAGCAGCGGCCTCCTCGTGCTCCATGGGCGCCCTCCACTTCGACGCAGCATACGCCGCGTAGCCGCCTGCGAACACGACGCGGCCCTCGCATAACACTACCACCTGGTCCGCGTGCGGCAGCACCTGCAGCTGGTGCGTGGCCAGCACCCGCGTCTTGCCAGCCAGTGCGCGCAGCACAACCTCGTCCATCACGCGCCGCCCAACGTGCGCGTCCAACGCGGACAGCGGGTCATCCAGCACGTACATGTCGCAGTCCGCGTACACGGCCCGCGCAAGGCTGACGCGCGCCTTCTGCCCGCCGCTCAGGTTGATCCCGCGCTCACCAATCTCTGTATGCAGTCCGTGTGCCATCAGCGCCAAATCCGCATCCAGCTGGCAGCTGCGCACAGCGCGCGCAAGCCGCTCGCTCACCAGGGAACGACTGCAAGCTAACCGCGATGCAGCACCAGGAGCAGCGGCTTGCGTGGCACACCGCAGCGGCGAGAAGACCTGCGCAGAGTCACCTTTGAACGCACGGCTGCCGCCGCCGCCGACTGCAGTGCCACCTGGAGCACCGCGGCGATTGCCCTCAAAAAACGTGATATTCGCCTCCACCGTCTCCTGCATGACCCATGGCTGCTGCGGTACGTACGCTATTGACTGCGCTACGCTCACGCGGCCCTCGAACCGGAACGCACCTAGGAGCGTCGCCAGCAGCACAGACTTCCCGCTCCCCGTCGCGCCAATCACAACCGTCAGCTGCGCACGCGGGAACGACACGCGCACGTCACGCAGCAGCGCCTTGTCTTCTAGCGCGTACAACGCGCCGCCACCTTCGCCACTGCCTTTTCCCTCAGCATGTGGAGCTGCCGCGTCAGCGCCATCGTGCTCGAAGGCAGCAGGCGCAGGTTCCTCACCGCCTTCACCCGTGGCAGGAGAGGCACCCGCCCTCCGCCACTGCAGCTCCACTGGCACACGGCGGCGCAGCACCGCGCACAGCACCTTCTCCGCCACGCAGCGCAGCCCCATGTGCCGGGGCTCATATAAGGGCAGTGCGGCAGGCACGGACACGAGTACCCTCGCGGCGTCGACTGAAGAGGCACTCGGGGCTTGCGCGTCCCTGAAGGAAGCGCCGCCAGTCCCTGCTCTGGTGAACACGCGCTCCGCGTGCTCCACGATGATGTGCGAGTCGTCGCACTCCAGGAACTGCGTAATACGTCCTGTCGACACAATGAACTTCGTCAGCGACGTGAACGCCTCCGGAAGCATCATGACTGGGAAAGTTATAGCGCTAACAACTGCGATTAGAGGGAGCACAACCGCTGTGTTCAGCTTGTGCCCGCTGAGAGTGTAGGTGGCGAGAACAGCGGCGACCATCAACGCCGGAGTCGAAAACACGCACCCCCAGAGCCCGACCTGACACATCTGCACTCTTCGACGAAACCGCAACTCATCAGCCCGTGCGTTATCTTCAATCGCCGAGACAAGCTTCGACTCCCATCCCATCGTCTTCACGACACGGATGCCAGAAAGCAGCTCATTAGTGCGACGCAGGCGCTGATCTGTGCAGCTCGACAGGCTTTCCTGTGCGGCGCCCATGACATTTGCCAGCCCGCCTTGCACAGGCAGTGAGACGGCAAAAACAAGAACAGCAGCAAGAGCGCTCCACCCAACGAGAACGAAGAGGTAGACAACGTACAGTGTCAGCATAATCGGCGCCGACCACAGGTACATCACCTGCATGGAAAATTCTCTGATGTTCTCAATGTCAGAGCTCGCCATCGTCAACACACGACCAGTGCTCATATCCGGTCGCGACAGCGCATCCGGCGACACTGTCAGACACTTCTCGAAGATCAGTGCAAGTGTTGAGGTGCGGAAAAGGCTCGCCGTACGCCGAGCGCGGTGCATCGCCTTGTTGATAAGAGCTGGCTGAGCCAGCCTCAAGGCCACAAAGATCGAGAAGAAGAAGAGCCCCTTTCCCACTCCCTCGAGCGCCTTGTTGGACTGCAAGAACAGCACAAACTGCTGCAGCAGCCACGGCGTCGACACTTCGCACACCAAAGCCCCAATTGAAGGCGGAAGCATCGCCATCAGGTCGGACCGAAACGTGCGGAGAAGAGTCCAAAGCAGAGACGGAGCGCGAGGCATAAGCGGGCACCCGATATCAGCGCTCCCACTCACTAAAAGGGGCACCAGATCCCGCACGTACTCGCACGTGCACCGCGCTCGCCCGGCCTGTACCTGGTGAAACAAACGCTCGCTGTGCACGCACCCATCGTGCACAGCCTCAGCAGCCGCATCGCCATGCAGTCGTGCGCGGTAAAGCGGCAGTGTGCTGTCAGCGTCCCACTCCACGCCTCCGAGAAGCTCGTGCGGTGTGTCACTCGACTGCACGTACCCCACCCACCGCAGCCGACCACGTACATCGCCTTCCCCGCGAAATGCCACGCGCGCCAGCTCGTTCGCAACAGCCACGCGTGCGCCGCCACAGCCGCCGTGGTGGTCGTCACCACCAATGTCGCTAGCACCCGCGATGTCGTTGCCGTCACCACGATGAGCAGGCAGCGCAGCCTCCACACGCACGCGCCACGCGTCGCGGCCAGTGCGCACCTCCTCGCGGAACGCGCTGCTGAGCCGTGCGCCACAGTACACGGCGCGGTGCGCCCGCTGCGGAAGCGGCATGTATGCCTCCTCCAGCTGTTCCCGCCACGCGAGCGCGATATACGGATTCAGCCAGCTCAGCAAGTATCGTCCCAGAGCGCTGCTCCGTTCCTCTGGCGCCTCCTCCAGCGACTCGCGCACCGCAGCCCAGTCTGGCTCGGCTCCACCAACGCTGCTACCATCTGCTGACCCGGCAGTAGGCAGGCGCCACAGCCTTCGGTTCACCTCTGCAAACGAGTAGACGCTCTCACTCGCCGCTCCCACTGTCACCCCCGGCCGGTGGCTGCTCATTGGACAGCGGTGGTGGAGTTCGGATAAGCAAGATGCAGCACACCGTAGAGAGGACCACGAGAAAAGAGGCAAGAGGATCAAGTCGATGGCCGCGTTTCGCTTGCGCGTATAAATGTGTCCTCTTCACAAAGAAGGGGAAGTACCACGGCGACGAGTGAGACGATAGTCGTCTGCTCGCACACCTATCACAACAGGCTAAGCAACGATGAAGGAAAGAATTGGCCACAGTTTGCTGTGCCGGTCTCCGCCGTATTGGACCACTGCAATGAGTTGGTCGTGAAAAAGGGGGGATGGCCCTTCGATGCACTTCGGTCAGCTGAAGTGCAGGGATGTTGCTCAGGCACTTGCAGAAAGGGTAGAAATCACTGTGGGGGAACAGCATGCAGCTACCAAGAGTGATACAGTCCCGTGTAGTGCAAAGCGAGCGAGAAGGAAAGGGACACAGCAGCAAGCGTGTTCCTCTGAGCCTTCACGAGAGAGAGAGAGAGAGACGCGAGTACAGAGCGATGCGTGAGTGCGATTCCGACGTCACACCGATTGAGTGAAGGGAGACCACTCACAGCCACCGACAACGCGATAGAGGTGCTTGGCTGTAGACAAAACGAAGCAAACGGTAATCTGCGTGGGGGGGAAGCACCGGAAAATCGGAAGCGCGTCCGTGCAGGGTGCGCAGGAAAGAAAACGAAGAGGTGGTGTTGCTTCCACTGGGCTAACCATCAGAAAGAGGGGGGCCTACGCAAGCCCAATACACTTCTGCTTGCCAGCACCGCTCCCTTTAGCATACGCCTAGCCCTGATGGTGGTGGTGAGGGTCAGGATCATAGGCTGGTGAGGTCTGCAGAAGGAGGTGGTGCTCGGGGGATAGCGCAGCTTAGGAGAGAGCAAGCCAGCGGCACGGGACACGATATGAACAAGAACGAGAAAAGGAAAAGAGAAAGAGGGGAGCAAAGCGAGAGAAAGGGAAACGAGAGGAAAGGAGGGATAGTGCGATAGTGCGATAGAGCCGCCGTACGTGCCTCGGGTGCCGAAGTAGTGTGAGGGAGATGAAGCGAGAGAGCTGGCAAATATTAATGTAGAGAGAGAGGGGAGTGGGGGGGAAACAACAGAAAGGAGACAATGAAAGATACGCGTGCAGACAAGAATGAGGAGGAGGAAGACAGCAAACTGAAAGCGAAGGAAACCTTCTTCGTAAGTTCAGCTTGAGTTCTCTTCCCTCGCAGGGGCACACCGCAAGTCGCCCTTTTCCCTAACTAGCGGAAAGGCTCAGCAAGCGAAAACGAGCGACGCCAGAATGAATTCAAAAAGTATCAAAAAAGAGGCGTTCGGATGACGCAGTCAAGGCTGAACTAGTCGACGTGCAGCTGAGAGTACCTTCCGAAGCGAGCGCTCTCTTGCGCATAAGCCCCTACAAACACACACACACGCATGCAGGGGTCACAGCGAGGCGCACGCGGGTTGCAGAAGCAGCGAGCATGCGGCAAGGGCTGGGAAGAAATAATAATAATAAAGACAACGCGGAGAGTCGTCGGCTCAGTGAGGATGCAGCGCTAAATCTCTGCTTACAGTCATGAAGTACGCAAGGAAAAAGGGGCGCACATAACCAGACAAAAAGTAAGAGGAGCCGAGTGGAGAAAAAGTGGCCTGCCTACAACTTCGCGTGTACGTGTCTGGCGACAGCACGGTGAGGTCTCCAAGAAGCAGCCAACACGAACTAAAGAGAGACAGTCTTGCACTTGTGCACTCACGTCCATGAGCAAGAGAGAGGGAGAAGAGAGAAAACACCTGGCGGGCCGTTCCACTGGAGGAGAGGGGCTGGTGCGCCACAGGCGCAGGAAGACTGGGGTGTTGATGATTTGCCAGCGATGAGCTATGTTCGCCTAGGCACTGATATGGAGAAGAATATGCGTGTGGCGTGAGTGTCACATGAGAAGTTAACAGCGAGAAAAACAGAGAGGGAGAAGGAGCAGCACAGGCATGTAATAGGAGGTGGCAGTGAGAGAGCTCCTCAGTGTGGTGGGTGGGGGGGCGGATGGTCGAATGGGTCCACGGAAATCTTCCGCGGAGCGCACACGGGCTACAAAGGGAGGGACTGGGGAGACTACGTAACGACTTCCTGCTGGCTTGGAAGAGGGGGGGGGCCGGGGTGTAGGGCAAGGAGTGCGGGAACGCTCAAGGGGCGAAGAGCATTGGTGGTGGAGAAGGATGCAAAGAAAGAGTAGCCGTCCCCCACCTTCTGCTGACTTTCTTCTCGCCTCCTCCCCCTCACCCGATGCAATCACAACGTGTACGCCTAGAGGTGGCGGCTGCATCTGCGAGAAATGCGGCTTCTACAGCCTCTCCACAGTGCCCCACACCCCGTCCCCCATGCGCGGTGATCTCCCTCGAAGATCGCTGCTCTCCTAACGTCATGCGAGACAAGTAGTCCGCGTACGTGAGGAGGGGTGCAAAGGCCTCCCACACTCTCGCGTCACCGTCCGTGTGCTTCCTTCCTCAGTACGTCTTTGCTATTTTGTTTTTTCTTTTTCAGAGATGATTTCGTAGGTGGCATATATATGTGTATGGGTATATAATGTGGGGGATAACTCCCCGCATGCATTCAAGGGGGGAAGGCGGAGGAAAGAACGGTGTGGGGCAGACCAGAAGCGAAGAAGCCGATAAAAGAATGAAGGCATCGAAGACAACAGAGGCACATACACACAAGCCGACCAGTACACACCGCGATGAAGGGAATACGACTCGCTGTCGTCGGACCTAGGAAAGGACACTCAGGGAATAGAGGACTAGACGAGAACGGCGTGGGATCGTCCGACTATATGTGCGTGTGCGTGTGTGTGCGTGTCGGCGTAATGTTGGCCTCTCTAGTCTTCGTGAGCACACACACTTTTGGGTTCTCTTCGCGTGTTTCCACTTCTCTTCTGTCGTCTCAGGCGGAGAGGCGAGAGAGGTGGAAGGGGGCGGAGAGAACCCGGCAAACCTACAAAAATAGAAAGAGGGGAGGGGAGAGAGAGAAAGAAAGCGTTACTCAGCGAAGTGGATGCGGTGGATCCTGTGGAGGTACATGCAGGCCTTGAGCAGAGCTTAGCGAAAGAGAAAGGGAGTAAGTGGAGCGCCAAACAAACAAGAGAAAACGAAAGAAATGAAGCATCATAATGTGCACAGCGCCCTAGACGGGGCAATGAAAGAGGAAGCGCCGTCACACATTCATCCTAGCGCGCCTACAGAGGGAAGAGGGGAGAGAGAAGAGAGAGAAGAGAGATGTTCACTAGAGGAAAAAAAAAGGAGATGAGAAAAAAAAAAAACAAGTCAAGCACTGAAGAAATAGACAGGGAGAGAGAGACGAGTTTGCACAAGAAAAGCATAACGAGACGGCATATATATATGACCCCACCACCGGAGAGAGAAACTGAGAAAAGAAGGCCTCGCCGGGTCGCAAGAAGAGTCGATACGGCGCCCAAAAAATAACGTGCCGCCTACCATACCCGCTTTGATGAGATCATGTGGCCTGGTCCTTTTCCCTTTTTCAACATAACATTAAAAGAAAAAACTCCACCAACACCAGGCAAAAGAACGAATGAATGGAATAGCACAGACTTTTAAAATTACCGTTCTCGCTCATTCTTGCAGCACTCGTGATGCCTATGGCATGCAAAGTGGACTACAACAGGGGCAGCAAAAGGGGGAGAGAGAGAGAGAGAATGAGAGGTGCAGGGGAAAATGCAGGGAAAGCTACAGCCACTCGATAAAAAGAAGATCGATGCAGCTATGTAATCATCGCGTGCCTCATCTTCCCTCTTGTCCGCCATGCAGCCACCGACGACATCGAAGAGGTCCACAATCACCGCGAAGTAGCTGACAGAGGTTTCTCTCCTAAACCCCTACTGCAATGTAAAAATCAGGGAATGGGTGCGGCAGCCCCGTCGAAAGAGGAGAAGAGAGGGAATCATAAGTGAATAGAAATGAAGAGGCCGGGTAAAAAGGCGGATAAGGAAAAGAGCCCACGCACACCCACCGAAACTACGAAAACAAAAGGAACACAAAACAGATGGGGACACCGGAGGCATGAACAGGAGCGAGGCGAAAACAAAGAACGCAGCGGAGCGAATGAGAGGAATACTAATCATTAGAGACCAGATAAAAAGGAGGAAACAAGAGATGTTCAGTCAGTCGGACTAGAGTCAGAGAGAGACGCACAGCTGATGGGTACGCGAGGGCGCACAGGAGGTGAGGGCACAGAGAGAGGCAAAGGGTAGGAAAGAGAAGCTATAGTGTGCCTGTCGGCGTCACTCAAACGGCAAAACACTGTGGAGATCGGTGATACTCAACATCCTCGACATGGTAGCACTGTCTGCTACTCCCCTCTACCCTTTGCTTCTCTTCTCTCTTCGTCATTTTTGCTCGCTGTGTTGCACCCATAGTCGGTCAATCAACGCATCCTTTGGTTTGCTGGATGCTATGTAGTTTTGAAATCCTCGGAGGTAGAGAGGGAGAGGGAAAGCTGACGAAAGAGAAGAAACCCGAAAGAATAGAGCGAGAGAGTCAATGAATGAGAAATGATGGGGAGAAGGAAGGAAAGGCGGGCATCAGCCAGAGCACACGCAAAAGAAAAAAGGGGGAGGGCCACCGCAGAAATGTGCAACCAGTGACACTCCCCCCCCCACTCGCAGAGAGTCCCCCTTCCCCGACCGTATGTCGAGGAGTAGAGCTGACCGTACAAACTGCGACGGGGCACACCCACAGGCACACGCATGCAACGCAATGGAAAAAAAAAAAAAACAAGACAATAACAAAAGAAAACGAGAAGGACGAGGCGGTGCCACCGCCTGTGAGAGGAGGACGGTAGCGCGACGACCACACACGGGGAGCAGCAGACAGCAAGTATGAGAGAGGGGAGAGGCCGCACACCAATACGAGCACACTGAGGAGACGAAGAAGAACAGGAGAGAAAAAACACAAGAGCAAAACAAGATCGACAGCCAGTCGCAATCAGAACGGTGTGCCGCCTGAATATTTATCCTCTGCCTTTCTGCTGTCTCCTCGCTCTCCCTTTCCCGTCTTGTGGGTCACGGTACTCGATCGACCTCTCCTTAATGGGACCCCCAACAAGGGCCCCCTCCTCCTCTCCCACGCTCGTCACCCTCTCCTTTCCTGCTCTTCTCACCCCGCGTCCACCTGATTCAGTGGCGACACGTTACGATGACCTACACAACAACAACAGCACAGAGCCCACCAATGGAGGATGAGGCTATAGCAGAGCATGAAAATGGTTCAGTATCTCGAAAGGCGAAGTACAGCCGAGCGCACACCACAGGGAGATTGGCGGAGGGCCACAGACGACGGCAGGACAGGTGAAGAGCGATTTCCTTCGCCTTGTTAAGGGCCTCGTGGAAACGCGCGTACAGTGAAGAGGATGGGTCAAGGTAAAGGAAAGGGCATCAATGTCGATTCACTCCGTGACGAGAAGGCGCCCCATAACAGGGGAAGCAAGCAGGGTAAACAGCAAAGGAGAAAGGAGCCGAGCGAATGAGAACATAGGAGTTAGGTGAACGAAAATGTATATATATCTTCGCAGTCCTCTTTGACGCCTTCGCCGTCGCTCTTGTGCCCTTCCCCGTGCGGTCTCACACACCTGCCAGCAAGTGCGCCCGACAACGTGCAGCACACTAGGCTCAATGCCTCACTCTCCTAATCGGCACCCTCGTCTCATCAAGACTGTCGCTGAGTCAGGGCGATTGCACCACTCGGCAGCGCAGGGGAGTGTGCCAGTCGATGAGCGAGTGTACAGAGAAAGGCGCAGGCACTTGGCGGGCACAGTCAGCAGCTACAGCACAAGATCAATGACTAGGGAATTAGAAGGAAACGGTGGGGAAGCAAAGGAAGTGATCTGCACTCAAGCGCACGTGCGTCGTCATACGGGTAACGCCACGCCCATCCGAGAGAATGAGACCAAAATGAGTCCAGAAAAAGGAGCCACGGGGGGAGGAATGGAGATGACACTGCACAACCCCTGCAGCGCCCAGGGGGAAGCGAAAAGGACAGGAAAAGCAGCCACGCCTACCAAAGTGCGAAAAGAAAGGCGGTGAGAGGCGAGCGAGGCCTCTGCAAACGCGTGCCAAACAGTCGCCTGTCAGGAAGAAAGAAGCTGCCGCAGATCATTGGGGAAGACAGGGAGGGACTGGCATGTTGGATGGGGCCCCACAGTCTCCTGTATGCGCACATGCGAGCCTACGCGCGCGCTTCCCCCACTTCTTTGCGCTGCAGGGATCGCCGAGAAGCCGCCGGCAGGCGCCCGCAACAAGGGCGCGCACACAAGCAATGAGGGAGAGCAGGGGACTTGCAGCACAGAAGGGAAGTGCGAATGGGCATCACGCGAGGCCAGTGAACACTGCACCACAATCGAACGCTCAGAGGCTGACATTAAACTAGCATGGCGCTCAGCATCGCCACAGTCGCGGAGACAAGAGCAGCGCCAACAGTCCCCACCGGTAAGGCGGCAGCATCCGCACAACCGCGCTTTATACACACCCCAATCGCTGTCAGCGTGTATCCCTTGCAGCACGTGTTACACCGTATAGAGTTGTTGGGATCACACGACACACAGTTCGGCACGTAGCAGTCTGACGGAGAGGACGTAGGGCGAGCAGTTGTAGCAGGGCTGGAGCTGCTCGAGGCGGGCTCCATCGTGGTCGTGGTCGTGGTGGTCGTGGTGGGCTCCATCGTGGTCGTGGTGGTGGTGCTCGGGGCGGGCTCCATCGTGGTCGTGGTGGGCTCCATCGTGGTCGTGGTCGTGGTGGTCGGGGCGGGCTCCATCGTGGTCGTGGTGGTGGTGGTCGTGGTGGGCTCCATCGTGGTCGTGGTGGTGGTGCTCGGGGCGGGCTCCATCGTGGTCGTGGTCGTGGTGCTCGTGGTGGGCTCCATCGTGGTCGTGGTGGTGGTGCTCGTGGTGGGCTCCATCGTGGTCGTGGTGGGCTCCATCGTGGTCGTGGTCGTGGTGGTCGGGGCGGGCTCCATCGTGGTCGTGGTGGTGGTGGTCGTGGTGGGCTCCATCGTGGTCGTGGTGGTGGTGCTCGGGGCGGGCTCCATCGTGGTCGTGGTCGTGGTGCTCGTGGTGGGCTCCATCGTGGTCGTGGTGGGCTCCATCGTGGTCGTGGTGGTGGTGCTCGGGGCGGGCTCCATCGTGGTCGTGGTGGGCTCCATCGTGGTCGTGGTCGTGGTGGTCGGGGCGGGCTCCATCGTGGTCGTGGTGGTGGTGGTCGTGGTGGGCTCCATCGTGGTCGTGGTGGTGGTGCTCGGGGCGGGCTCCATCGTGGTCGTGGTCGTGGTGCTCGTGGTGGGCTCCATCGTGGTCGTGGTGGTGGTGCTCGTGGTGGGCTCCATCGTGGTCGTGGTGGGCTCCATCGTGGTCGTGGTCGTGGTGGTCGTGGTGGGCTCCATCGTGGTCGTGGTGGTGGTGGTCGTGGTGGGCTCCATCGTGGTCGTGGTGGTCGTGGTGGGCTCCATCGTGGTCGTTGTGCTCGTGGTGGGCTCCATCGTGGTCGTGGTGGTCGTGGTGGGCTCCATCGTGGTCGTGGTGGTCGTGGTGGGCTCCATCGTGGTCGTGGTGGTGGTCTCGGGGCACGGGGAGGCAGTTGCACAGTCAGCTTTGCGATGCCTTGAATCGACGCCTACCAGAAGCGTTGTAGAGCTCAACCATGAAGCTGGCAAACAGCCGCAGAAGTCATTGGTTTGAAGGGCCAAACGCTCAAGAGACGGCATCTGTGCCCACGACGCAGGGAAGGGGCCATAAAGCTTGCCCCGTTGTATGTGGATGCGCTGAACGCTTGGCATAGTACTCCATTCCTCAGGAAGAGTGCCAGTGATCTGCGTTGTAGAGAGTGTGAGGACTTCAAGGGCCGGCATCGAGCCCCAGGCAGCCGGTAGTGTGCCGGATATACCGGTGGAACTCAGAGCCAAGGACTTCAGCGAACTCATCGATGCCCATGATGCAGGTAGCGTGCCGCTGATACTCGTGTACGCAAGGTTGATCAACCTCACTTCACTCAGCTTACCCCAGCTGCTCGGCAGCGTGCCAGTAACCTCGGTCTTCATATTGAAGATGTCGATCTGGTCAATCTTCACCTTTGAGTAGTCCACGTCATCCGGCATCTCAGGCAGTGTGCCGG
>NC_009323.2:711467-721372 GCF_000002845.2 Leishmania braziliensis MHOM/BR/75/M2904
CCGAAGCCGCCGCACAGGGCGCGCACACAGCAATGAGGGAGAGCAGGGGACTTGCAGCACAGAAGGGATGTGCGAATGGGCATCACGCGAGGCCAGTGAACACTGCACCACAATCGAACGCTCAGAGGCTGACATTAAACTAGCATGGCGCTCAGCATCGCCACAGTCGCGGAGACAAGAGCAGCGCCAACAGTCCCCACCGGTAAGGCGGCAGCATCCGCACAACCGCGCTTTATACACACCCCAATCGCTGTCAGCGTGTATCCCTTGCAGCACGTGTTACACCGTATAGAGTTGTTGGGATCACACGACACACAGTTCGGCACGTAGCAGTCTGACGGAGAGGACGTAGGGCGAGCAGTTGTAGCAGGGCTGGAGCTGCTCGAGGCGGGCTCCATCGTGGTCGTGGTGGTGGTGCTCGGGGCGGGCTCCATCGTGGTCGTGGTGGGCTCCATCGTGGTCGTGGTCGTGGTGGTCGGGGCGGGCTCCATCGTGGTCGTGGTGGTGGTGGTCGTGGTGGGCTCCATCGTGGTCGTGGTGGTGGTGCTCGTGGCGGGCTCCATCGTGGTCGTGGTCGTGGTGCTCGTGGTGGGCTCCATCGTGGTCGTGGTGGTGGTGCTCGTGGTGGGCTCCATCGTGGTCGTGGTGGGCTCCATCGTGGTCGTCGTCGTGGTGGTCGGGGCGGGCTCCATCGTGGTCGTGGTGGTGGTGGTCGTGGTGGGCTCCATCGTGGTCGTGGTGGTGGTGCTCGGGGCGGGCTCCATCGTGGTCGTGGTCGTGGTGCTCGTGGTGGGCTCCATCGTGGTCGTGGTGGTGGTGCTCGTGGTGGGCTCCATCGTGGTCGTGGTGGGCTCCATCGTGGTCGTGGTCGTGGTGGTCGGGGCGGGCTCCATCGTGGTCGTGGTGGTGGTGGTCGTGGTGGGCTCCATCGTGGTCGTGGTGGTGGTGCTCGGGGCGGGCTCCATCGTGGTCGTGGTCGTGGTGCTCGTGGTGGGCTCCATCGTGGTCGTGGTGGTGGTGCTCGTGGTGGGCTCCATCGTGGTCGTGGTGGGCTCCATCGTGGTCGTGGTCGTGGTGGTCGTGGTGGGCTCCATCGTGGTCGTGGTGGTGGTGGTCGTGGTGGGCTCCATCGTGGTCGTGGTGGTCGTGGTGGGCTCCATCGTGGTCGTGGTGGTCGTGGTGGGCTCCATCGTGGTCGTGGTGGTGGTGGTCGTGGTGGGCTCCATCGTGGTCGTGGTGGTCGTGGTGGGCTCCATCGTGGTCGTGGTGGTGGTCTCGGGGCACGGGGAGGCAGTTGCACAGTCAGCTTTGCGATGCCTTGAATCGACGCCTACCAGAAGCGTTGTAGAGCTCAACCATGAAGCTGGCAAACAGCCGCAGAAGTCATTGGTTTGAAGGGCCAAACGCTCAAGAGACGGCATCTGTGCCCACGACGCAGGGAAGGGGCCATAAAGCTTGCCCCGTTGTATGTGGATGCGCTGAACGCTTGGCATAGTACTCCATTCCTCAGGAAGAGTGCCAGTGATCTGCGTTGTAGAGAGTGTGAGGACTTCAAGGGCCGGCATCGAGCCCCAGGCAGCCGGTAGTGTGCCGGATATACCGGTGGAACTCAGAGCCAAGGACTTCAGCGAACTCATCGATGCCCATGATGCAGGTAGCGTGCCGCTGATACTCGTGTACGCAAGGTTGATCAACCTCACTTCACTCAGCTTACCCCAGCTGCTCGGCAGCGTGCCAGTAACCTCGGTCTTCATATTGAAGATGTCGATCTGGTCAATCTTCACCTTTGAGTAGTCCACGTCATCCGGCATCTCAGGCAGTGTGCCGGCGGCGGCGGTACCAGCGGCGACGAAGGTCACATTAGAATCGAAGCACGACACGCCATTCCAAGTGCAAAAGTCGTCTCCAGTCCACCCCAGTGATGGCAGCGCAGCAGCGAACGCCTGCATCACCTTCAGCGTGTTCCGCCTCTCTTCAGCGCTTAGAGCGAACGAAGCACGTGCGCCATTAGCGAGATTATCCAAAAATGCGTGGTCCTTCATCGTATCCCACGGGCTCACCACTGTGGCACGCGCCACGGGAGCAGCAAATGTGAAGAGCAGCGCCGCCGCTGCGAAAAGCGCGATCAGCCCCACACGAAAGGACGACCGAGCCATGTTGTCGAGGGAGGGAGGGAGAGAGGGGACGCAGTAGACTCACTGGAAGACCCCCAAACAAAACAAAACAAGAAGAAGAAACGTCCTTTGTGCGTCTGGGCAGCGTCGATGCTTTGAGGAGTGGTGGCCTCGAGGCCTCCCGCGTTTTTTCTTTAGTCTGGCGTTGGCGCTTGAGTCGCGAGACTGGGCGTCGCTGACGAAGAAAAAAAAAGGGCGGGAAGAGATGTTAGAGTGAGGAGAAGAGGAGGAGAGGAAGCCGAAAAAAAAAATGTAGAGAAACAAATCAAACAGACGGTATACGTATAGGCGCGGAGGGGAGAGAGAGTGTGGGGGGGGGGGGGGGCGCACAGGGTGAAAGTGTTAGGGCTATCACGGCAATGAAAAAGAACTGGCGGAAGGGAGACGTCACGGAGTCTGAGAGGGAGAGAACGGGAGGGCGGCGAGAACCATCGGTAGTGGGTGGTGCGGTTATGGGGGCAAGCAGCGGTGGAAGGAATGATGTGAGCAAAGGGGCGGGAAGTGTAGGAGCGGATGCGAAGCGCCGAAGGGATGGCGGAGCAGTGAGCACGGCGCGGTGTTAAAGAACAGGGCAAGAGCAGTAAGGTAGAACAAAGGAGACAAGTAGTGAAGGGAGACGCAGCGGGCACAGCACGGAGCCAAGGAACAGCCAACACGCAACGAGGCTCGTATGAGGCGTCGGCTTCGCCGCGAAGCCGGCGACGCCAACCTGCAGAAACGCACGCAAAGAGGGAGAAAGCGGGAAGCCAGAGCCGGGGCGCAACGGTCTTGTGTTCATCTACGAAATAATCAGCTGCCGCAGGTACGCACAGCCGTACTGACGTTGTCGCTTCCTCTCTCACGCTCTACGGCACAATTCCGCAGCAACAGATCCGCCACACCTTCGCCCTCGCCCCCCCCTTTTCCCTCGCGCAAGGCCATGGGTTCTCTGATCATCTTCTGCCTTCACAGGCTCCACGTGCGGTCCTCAGCACCTCCGTGTGATGGGGTCCCCCCTCCTCCTCCACCTCAGTCCTTGGGACACCTGACTAGGATCAAGCGCAAGCATACCCATAACAAGGTGGCGGCAAGAAAGGAAATGTGAAGCGAGGAAGGACGTACACCGCGTGGAAAGCCCATTCGCTTTTCTTTCTTGTCTGTTTGAAGGCTTCACAGCACTTTGCCACACAGGCCTCCCCCCTCTCTCTCTGAATCGAGAAAGGGAGGCCTGGGTGGCAAAGTCTGCTCGGCATAGAACACCGTCTGCAGCGCATTGGCTAGCGCCTTTCATCTCGGTTTCACCACGCACACGCACACCCGCATACATGTATTCGCACAGCAATGCAACTGCACAGCCTACTCGTCACTCGCAGTGCTTAATTCACCTGATAAGCCGAAATGGAAGTGAAGATGGCGAATCAGTCGCTGCAGAGTGGCGCCAAACGCCCCCTCCTCCCCTCTCTGGGGAGCAAAGCGGCTCATCTTTTCTCACCTCCTTCACTTTTCTTCGCTCTCCCCATGCAACGACGGGATTAAAAATGCAAAACGCAAAAGAGAGATGAATGTGGCAAGGGAAGCAGAGGAAGAGAAGGTGACCCAACTCACTTTACTGCATCGTAGCGATGGGGCGGTGCGCGCGGGATGTGAGGCCGGAGAAGCAGAGAAAGAGAAGAAAAGGGGAACGAAAGGCACGATGAATGGAAATGAAAAAAAAAAAAAGAGAGATGAGAGAAGAGAAAAGGAGGGCAGAGCAGAAGGACAAACAAAACGCACGTCTGCCTGACGGCTTTGTTGTGGTTCTACGTCTGCACGTGACCAGGTGTTGGTGCTCGTTGGGTGGTGGCAGAGGTGGAGGAGGGGAGGGGAAAGCGAAACAAATGGTGTGGGTTATCAGACAAATCAACGAACACACAAAATACGAACAGAAATAGGAGTGCGCGTGCAAAGCATAGAAGGGGGGAGGGGAGGGGGAAGGAGACAAACGAAAAAATTCAGTGCACATACTGGCATCGGCCATGACATGATGGAACAGACACCACGGACCTCCTAGGCGGCAATCATGGCCTTCGCTTCTTCTTTTCTTTTAGGGGGAGGGGAGGGGTATTAGTCGTCTTTGTGGGTTTTCTCCGGCTCGCTGTTTCGTTCGCTTTTCTTTGTTCGCTCGCGTCGCTTTGGGACTCGAGGGCGCAGGAGCGAACAAAAATGCAAACGATGAAATGAGAGCGGAGGACCAACGCAAAAAAGGGGGGGAACGGAGCGAAACACGAAGTGGATGCGGTGAGGTAAGTGGAGGATGGGCTGGTTGACGTGCTTGTCGATCTCCTGCCCTCTTCATGTTTTCTTCTTTTTTTTTTTCGCTTGTCCACACGTATGGATCACGAAGCGCGGAAATATGCATTCGCAAGGCCCTTCCGTTGATTGTCCCCCTAAAGTGCCGCACAGGAAGCCGCTTTCTTCTGCAATTTACCCTGGAATGATTTCGTCCACTTGGATACCCTGGCGCTTTCGGTAGACCCTCGCCTGCTCCTGCGAGCCTACAATGAAGAAATCGAGATGAGGACAGGGGCGAGAAAGCACAGAGACTCGCGAGACAAACAAGATCAAATGAAGCGCTGTGTGGGAGAAAAGCAACAGCAAAACAGCATCTATGCTGGTCTCTCATCTGACGACGATACACGCGAGGGAAAGAACTGGCGGCGCAATCGCAGTGAGCCACCGTACTGCGTAACTCACATCAGACATAAGCACTCCACCTCTCAAGAGCACAGAGGACGAGACACACACACACAACGCAGAGTCATGAGTTGCGCCACCGAAGGCACCCAAGAGGAAAGGCGCGGAAGCACTCGTGAGGGGAAAATATGAAACTGACAGCACACTAGTCCCGCCTACCTACCTATACATGTATATATGGGATGACTGCTTTTCCCTTTGGCAGCGTCAGCGAGCAGAGGGAGCGGGAAAGGCAGAGGAAATGGGTGCAGAAATGGGCTCTGCCACCAGCAGCAAACGTAGACTCGGATAATTAAACACGTAGGGCGTGCCTGATCCTCCTGCTTAACACGAGGCCTTGTGGCTAAAGGGGGTCATTAGGGGATGCATGTATACGCTCTGCTTGGTGCTCACGAGAGTGCTGGACCTCCACAACCCTTTCGGCTTTCCTGCATCACCAAGGGGAAAGGTAAACGAGCCTTGGATGGGTAGGGGACCTGACATCAACGCACGAATAAGAACAGAAAGAGAACCGTACGTGGGACTTTGAATGAAATCATGGAGGAAAAATGTAGGTACTATTTTGAGCAAAGAGCACCGCGAGGTCCATCAAAGCGAGAGAAGAGCAAAAGAGCCTGTGCCCGGTACACCCGGGGCTTCTCGTCAGCTCTGGTCGTCCGGGGGGGGGAGGGGGGGGGGGAACAGCTGACCCCCCCAAAGGCAAGAAAAAAAAAAAGAACATCTCGAAGAAAATGAGAACGTGGCACACAGTTTTCAAGACGGCAGCGAAGACTCACTGACTGGCTGTGAAAAAGGGGGAGGAAAGAGAGGAGATAGGGAAGGCAGAGAGCGATTGGTGGAAGTCTGCATTCACTGTTCAAGGCGAACCTTCGCTGCAGTATAAAAGCCTCCTCCAGACTCGCGACAGAGAGCGGGAGGGAAGAGAGGCCAAAGTTGAAAAAGAGCAACCAAAAAGAGAGCGACACGTTGGATGAGAAAATCAAGCCAATACAGCCAAGACAGTATCAAGAAACGAACGCGAGAAAAAGAGCACCGTGTCTGTAGAATTAAAGATCCTATCATCCCCTCCTCTTCTCGCGTGGAAAGGCACCGGCTACCACACTTCTGAAGGATCCTATAGTAACGGCATGCGCGCACTCGCTCTCTCTCTCTCTCCCCTGATTCCCGGTTGACATAATTCAGCTGTTGCACAAGACCTCTGTGGGGTTACAGGAAAGAATAAAAGCATCTCCTCCTTCCGGCATACTCGCCAACAACTTCACCTTGCACGTGTTCGTCCAGCGCTGCAGAGCATTGGGAGAGAACCATCTTGCTTAGTTGTGCAATGGGATCCTTAGGAGTGCGGTACAACGACAACAGCGACAAGGAAAGAGAAAGAGGCAGGCACAGAGACAGGAGAATGCCGGGATGTATTCAAAGATTGAGAGGATTGGGCACAAATGAACAAACGAAAAAAGGGGGCGGACGAGAAAGAAAGCGCTTCGCTGTAATGCATAACACAGTCACCAAATCGAAGGAAAGTAATGGCCTACGGCTGAGGAAACGGAGAAAGAACGAACGAGAGGGAGGAGAGAAAGTGAAAAAGAAAGGGAGGGCAGGCGAGAATGGGGAAAACGAAGAAACCAAACCAAAGAGGAGTGCCGATGAGGAGGGAAATCATGAGAGAACAAAAAAAAACGAAAATGAGAAGAGCGACGGTACCGTGCTCAACCACCAAATGAGGGGGGGAGGGAACAAATTCGTCACGACTGTCTTCGCTGCAGTGGCGTGCAAACAAAAAGTGAGAGACGCACACACGCCGTTGGACTCGGGCGAGGCCGCCACGAAGGTAAGAGAAAGAGGCGTAAAGTGAGGAGAATGAACGAAGGAGTTTGAGAAAAGGGCGGACGAAGACAAAAATGATGGCTGAGGTGCATCATTGAGACGGGGGAAAGCTTTAGAGGTGCAAGAGGGATACAGCAGCCGACACTCCAACGAGAAGCAGCTTATTGTGCTAGGCGATAGCACTCGTCACATCAGTGCTATCCAGAGTGTCCACGCGCATGCAGAGAAGCATCTGCCATTCAATTCCCTCATACATCACCCCCTTCTGCGCTTGTGCAAGTGTAATGCGCCACAAGCAACGCGCAACGTCCATGGCTTGAGCAAAAGCTAAGAAAGGAAGAAGAGAGGGAGAGGCACATATCTAAGAACAGCAAACAAAAAAGTGGTGCCAGAGCCTACTCAGAGGACACCTATCTCCCCCATCGGTTGCTATTGCGCCCCGTGGCTGTCATCCACCACAATTCGCCCCCATTCCTTCTAACTCGTGGTTAGTATACCAGGGAGGTGTGGGGGGGGGGGGGGGGGGGTCACAACGGCGCAGACATGCCGCTGCGTGCCCGAAGAACGCGAGCCACGCAATGAAGAGCGATCGGGGGAGGAGTATCATGTTTTGATGCTGCAAGAATGAACACAGAGGAGGAGGAAAGAGAGGGAGAGCGCGAGGCTCACCTGGAGTATAAGGGGGGGGGGGGCTGGGGGAGAGAGAGGGGGGGAGACGCACCAAGTTGACATGCAAAGAATACTGATGGGGAGCGAAGACAGAAAAAGGTGGAGGATGAGAGAAGAAACGCAAAAAGAAAAACAGCTGCGAATAAGCAGAGTGAGGAAAAGGAGCAAAGCAAGACGATCTCCACAAATTGCCGCTCACGAGCACATAAAGGGAGATGGACACCAGCAAAAAAAAATTCTCACACGGAAATATGCACATGCGCCACACACCGCCGCTTCCACTGCAGACTACACGCCAAACAGTGCCCAGGCAGTCATGGCAGTGTGAGGGGTATACGTGCGCACTCTCTTCGCGCACTCGTAATGTGGCACACAGACGTAAAGAAGAGGCATGCAAAGATAAAAAAGAGAAGAGAGAGGCCATCGAGCACACCGTCGCTCGGCAGACCAAAGTTTGGGAGCCAAAGGCGGAAAGGAAAACAGCGGCCAATAACGCAGCCGTCCCGCTGCTTAATGCGTGCGTGTGCGTTTGTTCTCTTTATTTTTACGTTCATCGGTGAAGGGTGTGGGGAGAGAAGATGGGAAGAGGGAGGCACGGTGAAAGGAGGTGGTCGAGGATCCAGAGACCTCTCTTTTCTCTGTCCTTTCCTTCAGGGAGGGTGCGCAGAGTCACGCCAAGGCAGGAAAGCCCCACAGGATCTCCCCCAGCCTTCGAGTAGAATCGGTTCCGTGGGTCTCTTGAGAAGCAAACAGAAAAAAGGGGGGAAACGACGCTTAAAAGCAGCGGACGTGTTTGCACAAGGCAGTAACGAGATGTACGCACAACGAAGGAGACCCATCCAAGGTACTACCGCACCGCAGCATTCGACGCTCCAAAATTCCTCGACCGCACGGCAATTGTCGGCGTGCTATCCTGTCGCAGACTCAGGCACGTGCTACCGTACGCACTGCTGTCATGAGATGATGCGCGCACGTCCAGTCCCCCGACGCTTTGGAAGTGCTGTCCGTCCATGAAAATGAAAGAAGCGGCAGATTAGAGCTTTGTCGGCTTCCCCTTCGCCCTTCTCGAGCACACCGGAAGGCCTGTCCAAGGCAGCTTATCGAAGCGCAAAGACCTCTGTCTTCCTAAAACCGCAGCTATCCTTTCCCAGCCATTCAGTGGCCGGATACTTCGCTGCGACGAGCAGCTCGTAGCACTTAAATAGCAATACCGGCCTCGCAACCTATAAATACCGTCACACTCATACACTGAACCAGCACTCCTTCCCATGGGTAGCTTTGCAGCTACCTGCGATAACTACAGCTCCGCACTACATCGACAAGAGAACAACAACAAGCACCCCAAGGAACGTGGTGGCGGTAAAAGCCGTCGACGACGGAAATAAAGCTGCATCATCGACATGGCGCTTCAAGCACCATTGCGCTGCGGTCACCACATAGCCGGAGGAGCACACGTCACACCGCGTTGGGTATCCGCGCATGCAGGTAATACAGTGCGGCACCTCACACTCAGGAGGCGCTTCAGTAGAAGTCGTACTCGTCGGAGCCGCGGTCGTTGTGGTTGTCGGAGCCACGGTCGTTGTGGTCGTCGGAGCCGCGGTCGTTGTGGTCGTCGGAGCCGCGGTCGTTGTGGTCGTCGGAGCCGCGGTCGTTGTGGTCGTCGGAGCCGCGGTCGTTGTGGTCGTCGGAGCCGCGGTCGTTGTGGTTGTCGGAGCCGCGGTCGTTGTGGTCGTCGGAGCCGCGGTCGTTGTGGTCGTCGGAGCCGCGGTCGTTGTGGTCGTCGGAGCCGCGGTCGTTGTGGTTGTCGGAGCCACGGTCGTTGTGGTCGTCGGAGCCGCGGTCGTTGTGGTCGTCGGAGCCGCGGTCGTTGTGGTTGTCGGAGCCGCGGTCGTTGTGGTCGTCGGAGCCGCGGTCGTTGTGGTCGTCGGAGCCGCGGTCGTTGTGGTCGTCGGAGCCGCGGTCGTTGTGGTCGTCGGAGCCGCGGTCGTTGTGGTCGTCGGAGCCGCGGTCGTTGTGGTCGTCGGAGCCGCGGTCGTTGTGGTCGTCGGAGCCGCGGTCGTTGTGGTCGTCGGAGCCGCGGTCGTTGTGGTCGTCGGAGCCGCGGTCGTTGTGGTCGTCGGAGCCGCGGTCGTTGTGGTCGTCGGAGCCGCGGTCGTTGTGGTCGTCGGAGCCGCGGTCGTTGTGGTCGTCGGAGCCGCGGTCGTTGTGGTCGTCGGAGCCGCGGTCGTTGTGGTCGTCGGAGCCGCGGTCGTTGTGGTTGTCGGAGCCACGGTCGTTGTGGTCGTCGGAGCCGCGGTTGTTGTGGTCGTCGTAGCGCAGGCGTTAGCCGTGGCGCAGTTAGCGGCAGAGTTTGCGTAATCGACAACCACCTGGAAAGATGCATTCTTCCACGAGCGAGGCACGCAGCCGCAGAATTTGTTGCCTATCAGGGTGAGCTTGCCTAATTCCAACATCTGCGCCCACGATTCCGGAAGGCTACCAGTGAGAGCGTTGTTATGCAGCTGAAGGATGTAAGTAGAATCCATG
>NC_009323.2:721472-732403 GCF_000002845.2 Leishmania braziliensis MHOM/BR/75/M2904
CCGCGACCCCTCCTCGGCGAGCAAGAGCCCACGCAGCTATGGAAGCGCGTACGACGTAGTCTTGACCATCACTCTGCCCTCGTCCTGCAAGCGATGTCTGTCCGCCTTGTTGCAGCCCAGTGCATGTCCTCCGTCCTCACTTGACGTACGGATGGCGTTGGAAAAGAGACTTGCCTCCCCCTGCGTGCTCAATGGATACGCCGTTCCTTCTCTTTTCCTTTCAAGTGCCTGTCCCTCGCTATTAAACGCGCTGTTTCTCCGGTGGACGGCAGCGCCGTCGTCATTGAGCGCTCGCCTGTGCTATTCATTGTCTGCCCGCTCTGCGCTTTGCCCATTTTAGCTCCACGTCTTGCTTAGCGCTTCAAGGAGACGCATCTTGTGGATTCCGCCACGTCACCCCCCGTTGGCTTCTCTCGCTGTTATGCGACTCACCCTACAAGCGTGCAGGCATGTAGGTCTTAGAGCGAGTTGTGGTCCCCGCCTTTAAGCGGCGCCCCACTCGTTCTCGTTCAGTATTGTGTTTCGTATTATACCTCCTCCAGTTCGCCATCGGCTGAGGAGGGAGTGCGCCACGTGCAATGGGCAGAAATGTGATCCCTCAACACGTTGGGAGAAAGAGAGGGGGGACTTCTAAGAAAAGGAGAAAAAAATGACGCGTTGAAGTGACAAAGGAGAGCGCATGCGAAGCGGGCAGATGAGATCAGCGAAGGAACCACCTCTTCTCGCGGTCGGCCATTCTTCACGGAGCGCTTGCGTGCGTCGACGGAGAGAGTTGAGGGAAGGTAAGTTGAATATAACATGGACAATAAGAGCGTTGCGGTGGTGTGCTCTGAAGCGGCATCCGCCGAAGAAACCCAGTCACGGTCGCCCTCTTTACAGCGCCACTCTCGAGTAGAGCGGAGACGAGGCACCGCAAACACAAAAGAAGAGGGGAGACACACACACACAGCGAATCCGAATACTAAAATGAGGAGAGAGAGAGAGAGCAAACGCAATAGGAATATATGACAGCCGCCCTCCAATGTGGGTGCACGAGCCCATAGGCTTACCAGTGAGACTCATCTAGCCTCTCCCCTCCTCACCACCACTGCACCCACATCATGAGTGCCAGTCCCTCCACAGGCAATCGTAGTCGCATTCTGATCGGCACAAATGAACACAAGTAGGAGCGCCCGCGCCGCACATCCCAATGGAGAAGCAAAGTAAAAAAAACGCACGGCTAACGTTCGCTACGCAACGCAGATGAAAAGCTCGACAACAGCGTTGAAGTAAAGGAGCGGGTGAAAGAGGGGGAAGGGTGCAGCGGCAGCCAGATAAATAGCGAAGTATAGAAGAGCCGCACACACTCGCAAGCGCAGCACAAACAATCGAAGAGATGAAGCAAAAGTGAGGGAAAAAAAAAAACACACGGGGATGCACATACAGAAGGGAAAGCTCCCCTCTATGATAGCCAAGGCTGTGTGGTGAGAAAGGGAAGAGGTGGCGGGGAGCAGAGCAGCACAGGGGTGCGCACGTCTGCGCTCCCATAGCGATCGTCTATGGCAACTGAGAGAGCGGGCACTGGGCACGCGATGGAGAGGGAACCCGGGGCAGGGGAAGTTCGGTGCGAGACGGAGGATGGGGGTACTCTGTTTGCTTGAGCATCAGTCCTCCTTGGAACACACAGGACGTGTGTGCATTTTCTCTCTTCTTCGAATTCAGCTGGCCGCATCACCACGACCGCCTTTATCGTCAGGGAGACGGGCGGCAAAACAGCCAATGGAAAAAAAAAACGAAAACGCAAAAAAAAAAGGAGGAAAAGAACGAAGCGGAAGAGAGAAGGACGAGTCATACAAATAAATGTGGGGAGATCGAAGGAGCCGAGCCCCGCACAGTTCGCCGATACGAAAAAAAGAGCCGCGGGGTGCGAAGGCGAGAAAAAACTGCAAGTGAACGAATGAACGCGAGAAGGTGGACTGTCGTGTGGAAGAGAGTGGAAAGGAGGAAATGAAAGACACGGAAAATCAGAGGGCCGCAGCGAACCACACAGGCCCGCACACAGTATTGGGTCTTCTCGCTCTCGCTTGTTGTCTCTGTCTCCCGTCATGCACACGCGCACAGCAAAACATGGAGAGAGAGAGAGAGAGAGACACACAATCCTCTCTGTACTCGGCATATTTTCTTTGCTCTTTCTAAGCGCTCCTTTGCCTTGCCCATTGTCTGAGCGTGCCAGCACGGTCAGGACGCAAAATATACGACCGGCATCGCTTTCTCTCATTTCGTCCTGTTTACCTGCTGAGGAGAATGAGCTGGCCCATGACGCAGACGATTGGTGAATGAAAAATACCTTTTGCTGCCACGCCACCAAACTGGGGGAAGCCAAAGCAGAAGGCGTCAGCACTTCTATGCCGTGAGTCTGCGAGGCCGTTGGAATGCGTCAAGCGACTACACCTAAAAGCTTCTGCTTTTCTGAGCTCATGGCACCTCTCTTCCTCCATGAAAGGCAACATTCTCGCCCCCCCCCGATCGCCTGTGATCCTTTCTTCTGATTACTCGGTCCAACACAACCAGAGGCATTGAGCCCAAGTCTTGGCAACGCTGAAAAAATATAACGTTCACTATAGCGCCTCTTCTCTTTCCCGTTCGTTTCCCATCCTTTATTTTCTCTGAGCCTGCGCATGCACATCGACACATCGCTGCACGTGAGTTAACTGCCCTATTGCTCCGACGTCTCCTTGATAGGAGAGAGAGAGACGCAAGGCCCACTGGGTGAGAGGAGCCGGGTGAAGCACGCAGCATGCGCCACACCTTGGTCTTGCACAGTATGTTCAGCTTCTTTCATTGCGGACACTTATGGACACCAAACCCCCTCTGGTGAGTCGAGGCGACCCATCTTCTGCTGGCTCATGTGCCGCCATGAAAGCGCTGTGAAAAGAGCTTGGAAACAGACCAAGAGAGTTGAAGCCACTCAAGCTATAGAAGTATCCAGGCAAACCGAGGCAAAGCCAGCAGTGCAAGTAGCAATTAAATGCAAAACTTTTCATTCACCCCGTCCATGCCGCCACGAACCAGTCGACACGCAGACGCGCGTGCAACCGCAGCTCATCCATGCCTCAGCCGCACACGGCGGTGCAGCCCGGGCTGTCGTGCGACAAAGCCCCGCCCCGGCCGTCACATCGCGCCGTGCGTCTAACGGGCCCCTCCAGGCGCCTGCTCGAGAGCGCAAGACGCGGCGTCGGTCGCGAGGGCAGCAGGGGGGTAGTCCAGGCGCATGTCAGGTGTCCCAGAGGACGAAGCCGGCCCGCCTCAGGTCAGAGCCCGGTGTGCCGCAGTGCTCCGCCCGTGGGCCACGCTTCGCCCTCCGTCGCTGCAGGCCGCGGCATCACACAATGCGGCGTGGGGGCTCTCCACGTCCGTGCCCGAAGAACACGATGGCGTGGTTCGGGGCGCCCGAGTCACGCCGCCGGCCTCGGTGCCGCATCAGCCCACACGGCCAGATGGGAGAGATGCCGCATGCCTCGCACGCCTGCACTGCGGCTCTTACTTCCCTGCAGCCCCTCGTGCCTTGCACGCGCATCGCTCGTGCTCCCCCGCCCCACGATGCCCAGCGTAGACGCGGCACGCCATGCCCGCTGTGCTTCGCAGCGCCCGCACCACCGCATCCGGGCGCCTGGGCCCCAGAACAGCCCCGTCGTCTCATGGCCCGCCGCCATCGTCCCCCCACCTGCGTCCACGTCACGGGGGCGTGTGTTAAGCACAAAAAGGGCCGGCGGATACGCTTGCGCCTGCGAACAAGAGAAGCTTCCGCCTGTTTCTCAGGAGGGCTAAACAGGCGGCAGCGAACGAGACGCAAAAGCAAATTTCGCTTCGTTTCCAATGCGCAGAAGTGTGAGGAGCCTCTCCCCCCCCCCCAAACACACACACACACACAACACGTTCAGCGTTCCCGTGAGCCATTCGACGTTCGAACTTGCCGACGGCAGAAAACGTATCGCGCACTTCGAGTTGCCAAAACCCTGCTGGTGTGCCGGTCGTTGTGGTAGGGCAGCAGCCCCGAGTAGTGCGTGGGTGCCTCTCTCACAGACCACTCGGCCGGCAACCTACCAGTAAGGGGGTTTTCGTACAGCGAAAGGCATTGCACTCTCGGCCAGACCCCCACCCCTTCCTCCAGCTCGGCGGACGCGTACCGCTAAAATTTTATTCGGCGCACCAGGCATCGATAGAAGCGAAGAAAATGTTGCTGCACTCTTACACCCGGCGGCACAGCTGGCAGCATACGTGTCCGAGGTCTCTCCTAGGTAGTAATTGACACTCGCCGTAGTGCAGCTTACGTACTGCCCCACTCGCAGAAGCTGCCGGTCACAAAGTCCTCCAGCAGCGGGCCTCCCCTCGATAAACCTTTTCAAGAATTTGCCTGCGTGTTAGCCTTTGGTGCTGCGGTGTAGCTGTAGTTGTTCGAAACGTTGCCAAGGATGCACTAGGGCAATCAAACGAGCAGCATACTGACGAGAAGCAGCTGCGTTTGTGGTCGACCTTGACCGCACAGGGGGCTGAGTGTCCTCAGGGATGTGCTTTTCAGGATCCATTGCTTGCTTGAGCTCCCACTCCGGGGTACCGTTGCCTGTACCCGCGGGTGGTGGTCCACGAGTCGCGGTCTCTTGGCATGTGCGTGTACGCATACCCACGTATAGGTCAGGCAGTAGGATGAGGAGAGGCGCGCGAAAGAAAGAGGAGGGAATAAAACAAGAGGGAATGAAGAACACCAACAACGCGCACGAGGAAGCAAGGGGAGGCGCAGGCTGGGGAAGACGAGAACGTTGTGAGACACTGCGCTGCCATTGCCAACGTACAGCGGAAAGAAAACGTACGAGCACACGTGTGTGCCTCTTCGTCATGAATACGTGCAAGCGGGACCTCCGCAAATACACACACACACACCGCTGCACCTCTCCTCACTTTCGCTTCGGTGCGCGGTGTGATGCTGACTAGTTTCTTTTTAGCCTACATACGAGCTGGTAGTGATCCTTGCAGTGTCCGAGTTGTCCTTCACAGCGGGCTGCTTTGCTCTAGTCTGTACAGAGGCCATGGTACTGTGTTCGCTGAGGCATCTGTGTATCTCGTGCAGCAAGCACTTCAGATCGGATGCACCCACAGGGCCGCCCACGTCCGCTTCCCGCCCCTCTCTCTCTCTCCGGTGTGTGCTGCGACTGCCTTGCCTTCCTCTACTGGGTGAGCTCAGCGAAACACAGCGAGGGGAAAATGGGCGATGAGAACACCTAGAGCGTACCAAATCGGCAGAGATGCGCAGCCCCGTACGTGGGCGCGCACTCCCCAGACACGCAGAGACAGGACACACACACACACACACACACACGGACAGAAGGGGCATCGACGCAGACACACAGAAGAAAGACACTTGTGATATATCAACAAGCGCACGTGTGCCTACGCTTTGTCTGAGACCAATGGTACTTTGCACTCTCCCTCCCATCACACCCAGTTAGTCACCAACGGCCACCGCCTTTGACCTCACTCCCTGCCACCCTCGTCCCCTCCACCAATCACACTGCTGCCCCTTCAATTCTTCCTGATGCACGGTGGCGACGCATCTCGTCCCCGACTTCATCCATTGCCGGGGGAGAGGAGACGACATGGCCCCCAGTGCAGCACCAGCCAGAAGAGCGCAGTGGAACAGTGAAGGGGTGGCAGGCAAACAAAGAGAGGAGCTGAGCGCTGTACAAAGGAAAAGTATGAGTGGGTGTATCGTCGATGCGCACATAGGCGCATGCAGGCCACCGCTGTGTACAGGGTGGCGGAACTAACATGAGAGTGAAAGAGAGAAGCACGCGTGCCAGGTAGAACGAGAGAAAGCGGTAGAGCGAAGAAGGTAAAAGAAAAAGTGCCGTCTGAGGTGGCGTGGTAGACGTCACACAAGAGAGAGAGACAGACGGGCAGACACACCGAGAGCAGAAGGTGGTGGATGGAGATAAAATACGAATATCAAACGCAGGGTGAAACTCGCGCTCTCTCGCTCGCTCTCACCGCTTAACGGAAGGAATAAAAAGGGGAAAATCGATAAGGAGGAAAGGGGAGAGGGGGAGAGAGGGACAGGGAAAGGGGGGAAACGCTTGAAGGATAACAGCTAAAAGCTGTCGAGGAAACCGAGAGGAAAGGGAAAAGGAATAAGGTAGGAAAGGAGGAAGTATAGCGCCCATTAGGCGCATCCAGACAAACAAAAAGCGCGCCTGGGAAGGGAAGAGCACGCAGAGAGAGACGAGACGAACGACCAATGAGTGCACAACACCGAGTGCAGTTCCACGAAGGACGGAGAAGGAGGTCGAAAGGGAGAGGGGAGGGGGGTAAAAGTGGAGGGGAGACAAAACGCTGAGTCTCTTTTTTGTTCGTTGTTTGTTTCGCCTGTCAGCCAAGGAGTCGAGTGGGTGCGCTGCGAAATTCTAGTAAGCCTCTGTGCTCTCTTTTAGCCCCATGTCCGAACTGCGGGGGGTAACAGAGACGATATCTAAAAATGCCCATGCGTAGGCGTGCAGATATCAGCTCAAAGGCCTTTCGCCCGATGGGTGCCTCGCTACCTAAGCACAGCTGAGGCGAAGAAGAGGGAGACAAAAGGAGCGGTAAGGAGGAAGGGAGCGTACGCCACGGAGTCGTGAGAGGCGGCTCTTCTCCAACCCCCCTCCCCTTTTCCTCCCTTACTGACACACAAGCACATGCGCACTCGCTGGCCACCAACGCTGGGGCAGACGTTGGCACACGTCGCCGTCGAACCTGCTCAGGTGCGGACGACAAACGAACAGTGCACTGAAGAGAGAGAAAAAAAAATGGCAAAGTGCCGACCTCGTCAGCCTGGATGCATTCGAGCACACTAGCAAGAGAGAGGTCTCAGCCTCATTCTCATCTGATCTTGCTCGCGCCGCATCTCGCCTGCACCCTCGCCCCACCCCTCCCCCTTTTTCATTCATCCTTCCTTCCTCCCCCCCCTTCATACTGTCTTCCTCTCTCTCCTCTCATGTCGCTCGCATTACGAGAGACTGTCAGCGTGACGGTGAAAGAAGAGGGAGGAAGAGGGGGGAAGAAGGGGGAAGAGAGACGACGAGGGGTCGGTAGGAGAGGACGCGACTCCACGGCACATGAGTGAATGAAAGCGCAGCACGTCATGTGATGAGCACCAACACGTGAAAGGGAAATAAAATAAAAAATGCCGAGAGAGCGCGCGTAGAAGCGCAAAGGGCGACAAGAGAGAGGGAAAGAGCGAGAGAAATAACGAGCGTAATCCCAAAACCCACCGCAAGGGCGAGAGACAGAGGGAGCCTCAACAGAAAGGAGAAGGGCAGTAGAGCGAAAGAAAAGTAGCGCGTGGTGAAAAAGAGAGAAAGACACGGGGAGGGAGGGGGAAAAATGGGCAATGTATCCTTCATGGCTAGCAGTGGAAGCAGGACTTTGCTACTCGATCCCGAGGCACACTGAGAGATTCCACAGACAAAAACCCTCGGCTCAAGTGTATGCGAGTGAGTGGAAGGAAGCACGTACGTGCTCGCCTAGACGCCCTACCGCTGCGGGGCTGATACCCCCTTCCCACCCACCCCTTTTCTGCTCTGCTTTGCTTGTCGGAACACTCTTCAGGCGCTGCAATCATGTCCGTTTGCGAGGGACACAAAAGCCCTGCCTCCGCCTCGGCTGCCTCCGCCTTCCCTGACTGGTTTGGTCCTCCGCTTTCCGTCTACTGAAGTTGGGGGGTGGAGGGGTGGAGAGGTGGAGAGGGAGAAAGAGGTGGGAGAAAGGGCGGCAGGGCGAAGATGAAATGAATCACTGACAGGCTAATAAAGCGTGGGAAACAAGTCGATAAGGCGCGCGTGGTGAGCCAGATGGACGGCTATACAAAACTGACCTGCCCAAAGGAGAGAGGGAAGAAAAGGGGGGAGGAGGAGGAAGAGGTGGCGGCATGTGCGGGAGAGACACACAGGCACGCAGGTGTCAAGGGCACGGGAGGCCTGCGCACAAAAGTGAGGTGGAGAAAAAAGCGGGGTGAGAGCAATGAGCGCTTTCAGCGAGGGGCTCCCGACGAGAGACGAGAGACGAGAAAAAAGGGGGGGTGATGCAAATCAAAACAGAGCAAAACGTTAAGGGCAAAAGACAGCTAAGAGAGAGAGAGACTCGACGGAGAGGCGTGGATGGGTCATGCGCAGCCCTGAAGAATCTAGAAGGAGAAGAGGAAGCGGCAGCACCTCTCTCGCGCACATACAGAGAGAGAGAGACGCACATGGATACGCGCCTTGCATATGTGGGCGATAGGAAAGAGATGGCACATCTCAGCTGTCATCATCCAGAGACGGGGAGCGCATTCATCGACATCCTTCTTCGCTGCAGGCGTCTCCTTTCCTTCCTATTCGCTCGCACAAATACCGTTGCCGGCTGTGGCGGGGAGCACGTCCATCTCACTTCCTGCTGCGCTTCGTTCGGCGGGCCAAATCACCTACTTCGCCTTTGTGATCTTTTTTTTTCTCTGCTTCTACAGCATCGCAGGTGGCGACGCGAAGACGCCCGGAAGAGAGAGGCGGGAGCCGATGGCTATGGCCACAAGGCGTAGATGAGGGAATTTATGCAAGAGAAGGGTCGAGAAAGCTCACGCGCGGGAGCCACAGCGGAGTCGTCAACAAAAGCGCGGGGCGACAGAGGCACACAACGGGCCAACAACAACAAAAAACCGCAGACACGCACCGTTGGCACTTCCAGTCGCTCGGAGCAGCATATGAGTGTATTGTGTGCGGGTGGACATCTACGGGGAGTATGAAAGAAAGAGATGGAGAAAATGAGAGAGCACCAAGCATGCAACAGCTGCTCGGTGCACATGAGAGGAAAGGGCAACAAACAAAAACCCACAGAAACGCTAAAGGAAGTCGATAAGGCGAGAAGATCCCCGCACAGAAATGCCCGCCTCGGTGAGCTCTTCAGTCCATGCACGTGTGCACGCCTTCCTTAACACGAGCCAGCACTGTCGCCTCGGTGCTTGCAAGTCACTTTTTCCGCGCTGCTCTACTCCGTGATAGTGTGCGAGCGGAAGTAGGCCAGCACGTGGAGTTAAGGAAGAAAAAAAAACTATCAAGAAATCGGATGTGCCAGAAGTGCGTTCAGGAAAAAAGCGCTGCTTATCTTGTCCTTTGCTGAGCACTCTCCGAGAAATGTGCCTCACTCGCACGCGTTGGCCGTCGAGCAATTTGTGGCCAAGAGGTCGGCATCGACCCGGATGCCGTACATGAACCTGCGAGAGTCCCACGCGCTCGGCACACAGCCGCACAGGCCGTTGCCCTGCACAGACACACCGTTCAGCGACACGGCAGACGCCCACGCTGCTGGAAGGGGCCCAGTCAGCCGGTTGTTCGACAGCGTGATGGAGCTGATGAACTGCAGACTCGACCACGCCGACGGCAGCGTGCCGGACAGCTGATTTCGCCGGGCCTCCATGATCGTCAGGCGGGTAGCGCGGCTCCACGCTGCTGGGAGCGACCCGGTCAGCCGGTTGTCGTTCAGGCACGCCCACGTCATGTAGCGCAGCTTGCCCCACGCGTCGGGGATCGTGCCCGTCAGCTGGTTGTCGTACAGCAGGAACCACTTCGCCGTCGTCATGCCCGCCCACTCCGGCGGCAGGGTGCCCATCAGCGAGTTCGAGTACAGGGAGATGTACTCGATGCGCGACAGGCCTCCCCAGGTCGCCGGCAGGGTGCCCCTCAATGTGCCCTTGCCGTAGCTGATGCTGATGGAAGTGACCCTCACGTGGCTGGCAACCGCGTCAGCGGGCAGCTCCGGCAGCTGTTCCACGGCCGTCTCATCCAGGTACAGGTCCACACCCTTATTCGTGCAGCCAGCGTACACCCACTCGCAGAAGTCCTCCGACGGCAGGCTCTCCAGCAGTGGGTTTGCATTCACAAAGGCCTGCAGAAACTTGCGCGTGTTCACCTTCTGCGCGGCTGTGTAGCCAGTGAACGGTGAGTCTGCGCCGTGCACGGGCAATAGGAGGAAGCATAGGGTTAGCGTCATAACAAAGAGGGCGGCTCGCTGGCGCTGCGCACCGCTCCGGAGCAGCATCACTGGCGTCATGAGGCTCAGGAAAGAGGAGGGAAAAAAAGAGCGAAGACTCCAGTGCGGCAATGGAGTTGTTATTCTCGCTTGCTTTCCGGCGTGGCTGAGGGGGGGGGGGGTAATGAGGTGCAACCTGTATTACGAACCGCTAATGAGCTTGGAGGCGGTCAGCGGAGACTGGTGCATTCGATGCTGCTTGCAACGCTTGAAACCTTCACGAGAAGTCGTCCAGGTCCGTGTCACGTTGCCCGGGAAAGAGCAGAAGCAAGTGGACCGATGGTGCTCACACACACACCGGTGAGAGCGGCGGAATGAGGCACAAAAAGAGAGTGGCGGGCTCAGCCCAAGAAAATGAGGGAAGTGAAGGGGAAAAAGAAAAACTTAGAGAAGGGTCGAGGGAGGGGGGGAGGGGAAGGAACGGAGAAGCAAGCGGGGACAATAAGTTGTTGCTCTTATGGTGGCTTGAAAACCGGTTAAGTGAGGTGCGCGAAAGCTGCGAGCAGTATGGGAAAGGGAAAGAGGTGCGCAAGAGAAACTAAAAAGAAAAGGCCACAGAACGGCGTTTTTTCTTCGTTTAACTGCACAGCCGCAAAGTTGCGCTCTTTTATGTGCGTGTACACTTGCCTCGTGCAACACTCTCTGTCCTCTGGGAAAACCCATGGAAACCCGCAAAACCCCTCTATGCCCCACATTGATATCTTCTGCACGAAAACCCTAAAGGGAGAAGAGAACCCCAGAATAAACTGCCAAAAACGAAAAGAAAAAAAAGTCTGAACTAATGACAAATCACAGAAATAAAAAAAGGAGCGCAGAAACAAAAAAAAGAAACCATAAAGCAACTCGATAGAGAACAAAAACAA
>NC_009323.2:732503-758315 GCF_000002845.2 Leishmania braziliensis MHOM/BR/75/M2904
GTACACTTGCCTCGTGCAACACTCTCTGTCCTCTGGGAAAACCCTGGCAGCCCTCACACCCCTTCTTTGCCTCTCGTTTGCTTTCTTCTTGCCGCAGTTCCTCAAGTGGGCGTGGCACTCCGGAAGAAACAGCAGAAGACGACAGAAAAGAAAAAGCTGGAATCAGTGAAGAGTTGAAGAGTTGAAAAGGTGGTGGGGGAAGCAACAAGAGCGAGCCTTCACACAATCGATACGTTGTGCGAAACAGAAAAGAAAATCAAAGTGGAAGAGGGAGGGAGTGATAAGAGCAGAGAGAAGGGAAGCGACGGGGAAAGGGAGTGGAGGTGTGTATAAGGAGATGAAGACACAAACACACAGATTTCTCTTCTAACGCAGGAGCGCGTCAATGTGAAAGGCAAACAGCTCTGCAACGTCAGTTTGCGGTTGTGTCGTTGTCGACGTCAGAAAAGAAAAAAGATAGGACAGAGGATGCATGCAGAAGAGAACGCGTTGAAGGAGCGGCATGGGGAAGCGAGACATGAACCTAGCCGAAGACAAATGGCGTCGACGGGGGGGAGTCGTGGCGCACAGGGTGCTTCGTGTTCCCTCACTCGGGTCAACAGGAAATCGCGGTCGCCGTTTCGCACGTCACCGCAACGCAGCATGTGCGTCCTGCATGATGGGCCGTCACACATATAGCCCGTGCGACTGGTGCAGTCGAAACAGTAGCGAGAAGGGGGTGAGGCAGCAGAATGTTGATACCAGCAGCACACACACACACATCGCCTGTGCCGGGGGGGGGAGAAAGAGAGAATAGAGGTTAAGGCGAGATAGAGGGAAATGCACCCACAGCAGAGGAGGAGGCGAGAGAAGGGCCACGGGGCCCGCACATAGAGGTAGAAAGTGCCGCTATTTTTCCTCTTTTTCCGCTCTCTCCTTCCTCCCCTTCTTCGAGGAACGAGGGAACGGTGAATGACACATGCATGCAACACTACGTGACCAACGAGAAGACTGCGCACCACCTTATCCAACCGAACAAGAGAGCAGAGAACTCACCGGGAAATCCAAACAACAGCCGAAGCAGCTGTAGCGCAGTCGCGTCTGCGATCTAAGCGCGTAAAGCGGGACGAGGCAGCAACAAAGCCCGCTGGCGCTTCGCCTGCCTCGCGCCCCCACACGCCCAGGAAAGAAGATGCGCACAGCACAACCCTACTTCCGCATCAAGGCATCCGTCACAGCGTCTTGCCATGCATCCGGGTAGCAACACACAAATAAATAGTTGCCAGCGACCACGCCGCGGTAGCCTGCCATCTCCGTATCATGCGCACACCTCAACTCGGAGACACTGCCCTCCACTGCCGCTACGGCACAGGCCACTTGTCGCCGCTCCTCTCGGAACTCCTCATCCGCAAAGTGTCGTAGAGCCTCTTGTGGGGAGACACCGACCCCCGAGCGATGTGCTTCTTGCGGCAAACTACCATGATCATCGAGGGAGGTTGGCGCAGCAGGCCAACGCAGTTGCCTTGCATCGCTACGTGCTTGGGACAGTCGCCCCTCCTGCTTCTTCGTAAAGATACTCGATGCGACCTCGACCAAGTCTGTGAACAGCAGGCACGGCACAAAGTACGGTGTGCTCCGGCCCCCTATGGCGGTCAGGGGGAGTGGGAAGCCGCCGCACACGTGTTTCCACTGCACTTCAGGCAGCGCACCACAGTGCAATGACCGCTCATTCGCGCAGGCGCGTTCGCTCGCACACGTTGGTGCCGATGTGGACACGACAGATACGAGCGCCAGCGAGGGAGACGAGCCCGCCCCTGCATGTTTGCCTCCCTGATGTCCGCCTTGGGGGATGTGTCGGTGCGTACACCCACCTCTGGTGGCGCACCGCAGCGCCTCTTGGGCCATTTGCATATGCGATGGTGACGGAGCGGGCCCTCTGCGGCACAGCGCGTCGAGGCTGTGGCCGGCGCGCAGCGGCTGCCTGAAGTGGCTCTGCGCCAGCGTACTCAAGAGCGCCGGGGCGTGCGTTTGCGGTGCAAAGCAGAGAGAGCACCACCCTCTCTGGAAAGACGCGCCCCCGTGCAGTGCTGCGGACGCAGCCACCGTCTGTGGCTCGTAGGGCGACTCCGGTGAATTATTCACGCATGTCCCTCGATGACAGTCGTGAAAGTCCGCGTGACGGAGCGGCCGCTCCAGCAGGCTAGACTCGAAGACACGCGCTGCAACCTCGTCGAGAGTCATCGATCGTGCTGATGCTGTGAGAGTCGACAACACTTGCTGTGGTTCAGAGGGGAGCGACAGGGAAAGACCTGCACCGCGTAGATAATATGAGAGCGATAACGCACTTGAAGTCCCCACTGAAGAGCCTGCAGTAGCGCTCGACGCTCGAGGCAATGCTGCTACCATGGAGACCGCCGGAGCCTCGGTGCACAACTCTACAACGCCAGTGATGGCACAACCAACCCTCTCCATTGACGGTAAATTGTCGAACTGGGCAGGGGTAGCAGCGGTACTTTCTCGATCAGTGATGGCGGGCTCGTCACTCCGCCTGTTGAGCGCCTCTCGTGACTCGATAGCCACCGAAGATTCGGCCATGTCTTGCCGGAGGAGGCACGAATGGTGAATCTCGCGCAGATGTGCTACTTGAGCCGCGGGACAGCCATAACACAACAGCGCAGTAGGCCCTCCAGGCTTGTGACGAGTTACGGACTGCACTGCAGCAGACACACGAGCCGCATCGCCACGACACGGCCTGGTTAAGTCACCGCCGCCACAATCGTCGTTCTGCGCCGTGACGTCGATACGCCCACTACGTTGGGCGTTTGTAGTGGGCGTGCCCACACTGCAGTCATTCACACCAGCCATCAGAGGTAGGAGAAAATGATCGACCGTGTCGCCACCGGTGATCAATACATGAAAGCGGAGGTCACACAGCGAAGGTGAAGACGCAGCGGCGGAACTTGCTTCGCTGCGGTTTCCTGAAACGCTATGGCACCCCCCGCTCCCCTCGCTAGCCGCATCTGTGCGGGGGGGTGCGTGCCTTTTCAAGCCGGATTGTGCGGCCGCATTAGAGGGTGATGAATGAGAGTTGCCAGCAGAGTTGGCGGCTCTACTGGAGCGCTGGTACTGATGTAGGAGTGCGATCCACCATGTCACGGCAAATGCCGTTGCAGGTGCCGGACGCCACAAAATGTCTTCGGCATACACACAGCAGCGCAACGGACCAGCACTGTTGCCCCTGACCCCACAAGCGCAACACGCCCATGCTACAGCCACAGCCTTCATAGCTGCGGCGAGGCTGCTACCTGTTGAAGTCACCACCGTCAGCAAAGGAACACGGGGCTCTGCCGGTGGTAGAAACGGTTTGCCCTGTGCACCTTCAGCGTTGATGGGCATCAGTTTGTGTGGTGCTTCAGCTAAGGTGCCCTGCGGCCCGCAGCTGTGAAGGCATGCCACCTCTCTTTGAAAACGCTGGAGCAGCAGCCCCACGCGTTCCTTTATCCCCCTTTCCCTTGAATCGAGAGTTGGGTGAGATGTGGCGGCACCTGCAGCACCCCCAGAAGCCCCCTCCTCCACAAACACGCGTCCACCAGCCAATGACGACATTGCCTCCCTCAATCCAGCCGAAACACTGATGTGGTCACTGTGACCATCACCACAAACGAGATCACAAGGCCTGGGCAATACCCCCTGAGTCAATGGATCCGATTGGTGTGAACCAAGGCTCCAGGTTAGGTACAGCTGCGCCTCCTCGAGCTCTGCCAAGATGCACGAGATGGGGACACCAGTTTGCAGAGCCTCTGCCCCAGCGAGAAGGCGCTGATGTTCGCCGAGAACGTGGCGAAGAGCACATAGAGTGGTGATGATCGAAGGAAGGGGAGCGGAAGTAATGCGTTTTCGACCAGGAGATGCCTCGTAGGTGCTCGTACCGGTGTCCTGCAAGTCGCTCATGACTGTGGCAGTGGTCACGTTCCCATCACGCAACGGTGGGTTTCCCACTGCAACGGGAGCTGTGGTGCTGGAGGTGGCTAGGAGGTAGCGCGTGCACAATCGAACGTCCTCGGGACTCGCCGTGGGAACGGCATAAACGGTCGAAAACTCATTTGCGTTAAGCACCACCTCGGCGGGGGTGCGTGCAGGCAGCCACTCCGCGGCACTCACGTACGCTTCGACTTCTGCGTCGCTTTTCTGCACCGGTGATGAAGCAGCGACAGCGCCGGAGACGGGGTAGCGGTGAAGCAAATGGCCACGCACAAGGCCGGAGGGGCTGTGCGGTGGTACATAGCGGGCGAGGGTCTGACCCCACAACACATGAAGAGAGCGAGTTGGCCCGCCTAACATCGCGCAACGAAGAGGGCGGGTCTTTAAGGGGGGCGCCGCTCGCCGGAAAGGAGATGACAAGACGACACGAGGAGAGGGAAAAAAACGGCAGAGGAAAGCTCGCGCCTATAAAAAGCAACGAGAGCAACCGGGGGCGGCCTAAACCGTCGCGATTCTCAGCCAACCAATGGGGCGCTCTGCGTGGCTGTACTGTCACGCCTTTCTGGAGCATCTTTGCAGAAGAGAGAGAGAGAGAGGGAGAGAGGGTGGACACTGCGGGTCTTTGAAGCTGAAAAGGGAAAGAAATGATGAAGGTGAGGAGTCGCATGAATGGCAGTAGACTGAGTCAGAGTAGTGCGCTTCATGGCAACACAGTGTCTGAGGCGGGGATACCCGCCGCCACGTCGATATACCGCCTTCTCTTCGGTTGTCGCTTCTCACCGAGGAAGGCGCGAAGAAACAGAACAAAAAAGAGCGCTGCTCCGGTGCGGTCTGTAGAGCGACTTACGCACCAATGGACGGCGAAGAGGCAGAGGCGGGGGGGGCGCCGGCGTGGGCGCAGAGCCACAGAGAATATAAACGGGCGGCGAAAAGGCGAGCAGGGATGAGTCAAAGTAAACCGCAGAGACGGAGAGAGGGAAAGAGGGAGAGATGTAGACAAGCAGCGGCCCACTCCGTGGAAAGGCGCATGCGTACGTGTACGTCTGCACAAATGATTCCAGCGGATGTCTTTCATCTCCGATAGCGAAGGGACGGCAGACAGTGGAGTAGTGCATGTGCCCTCCACCTTCTCCTCTCACACGCCCCGTGTGAAGGAGAAAAGAGAAGCTGCGTCAGTGAGAGAACGAGCATGCGCGTGTGGCGGTGTCGGTTTGAAGTCGCTCCACACAACCCGTAGACATGCATGTGCGCGCATGGTGTTCAGGGGGAGGGTCCGCTCCCATTCCAGCGGGTATAACGGGAATTCTGCTGTAACAACATGAAGAGGAAAGCGGCCACAAAACAAAAAAGAGAGTTGTCCTTCGCGGGAAGGGGCACCCAACGGGCGGAGCACTTTTGCCTCTACACCGCGCCCATGACGTCATACAGGGAGATGAGATCACGACGGATACGTTCCAGATAAGAGGTAAGGCCCTCACCTACTCGATTTTGCTCGCGCGCAGCCATGCGTCTCGAATTGCTCCCCTCTCCTCTCTTCCCTCTTCGCCTCTTATGCTACTGGTCGCTCATCGATGAAGCAACCAGCGCTCTCAGTACCGCTCAGAGCTACCGCCCCGCTCGCCAGAGAATCCAGCACGTAGAAGAAAGCGGGAGAATCAGTCGGTCAGTCACCTCTTCCACGTCCACGAGTGCTGTGTGCGCTTTGGGAGCGCTGTGATGTGGCAGCGTCGTTGGCGCAGCCCTGCGACTGTCGAGCACGGAGGTCTCAGGCGCGCCTTTCCACTGCCTCGCCCATACCGAAGAAGCGTTCGATAATGTAGAAGAACGACTGCACTGTCGTCACCCCTGGCCGGCAGAAGCCTCACCACGCTGCCTCCTTGGGTCTGTGAACCTACTAAACGATCCTCTCTACGAGGGGGTCGTTCACGTACCGATACAGGAAGGTGACCGCAAGGAGGCGGATATCATCACCAGTCGCCACTGCGTCTGCTGGATCGAGAGTTTTTCTCCAGTGCTGACATCCCCAGTGCCTTTGAGACCGTTAAAACGATGGTCTGCCAAAAACTGGAGAGTGCGAGACCCGCGTCACCGTCCAGCTCAGCGCCAGCAGGGATATGCGTAGGAGGGGTGGAAGCTAGTAAAAGCCCTTGCCACACGTACGTAGCGTGTCTGCCCTGCAGCGCAGCGTTCACCCTAATGGGAGCGCGGCAGTTCGTGAACCATAGATGCCGCCGCTGCTGCTACATGGGCGAGGATGTAGTGCCGCGACACGTGCGGCGGGAGAGACCGAAAGAAGCGCTGTCGTGATATGCCGCCCGTCACTCATACGTGAGTGGCTGTGAGACGAGATGATAATAGCCCTCCTCGGATGGCCCTCACAGACTTAGGCAGCACCACCTGCAGTGGTCCGGTGCACAAAGGCTCACAATAAAGGCCGCTCAACACTACGTCTCTCATGGGCTCATCATTTCCCTCCGATGCGGAGAGGCGCTGCACGCCTCTGCGGCCATGAAATGGGCCCTTGCGCACCACCTTGTTCAGCAGAACCGACAAGAACAAGTATACGAGCATGACCAGCGAATGGAAGCGAAGGAGGGAAAACTCAGGAAATGCCCTGCTCGGCACTGGTCAACGTGAGCTCTCGTTCGACAGGCTCGGGAAAGGGAGGCGGGAGTGGCACACCACCTCGAAACACGAGGAGTGAGCATCGAGGAAACAAAATGGGAGGTGGCGAATGCTGGCAAGCGCCCCACCACGGAAGCACAATGACGGAGAAGAACGCATGTGTGCGTGCCTGTGTGGATGTGGGTGAAGATGCTTAGTAGAGGGCCGCAGTCGCTCTCTCCTTCGTCATCCAAGTCCTATCTGGCCCCACTAGAGCACGACGCGATTCTGAAGGACCGGTACGACCTCAGACACACTCGTGATGCCGCATCGGTCGACATGCACGCAGCGCAGTTGCGGAAGCTGTTCCAATCCTGCCAAGGATCCAGTGAGGTTCCGACACGACGAGAAGCGCAAAGTCTGCAAGGCAGCAAACGGTGCAGAGAGTGGCAGCACCGACGAGACTGCAGGCGATTGAGGCGAGGCGGTACCGGATTCCCTTGGGCAACCCTGCGACAGTGGGATCAGCTCGGCCACACTCGCAGCTGTAATGCCACGACAATTGCAGAGGGAAAGCTCCAGCAAGGACGGGAGCACACTGAGCTCTACAAAGCTACGGATGTTCACACAGCCATCCAGCACGACCCTCTGAAAACCGCAGGCGAGCACAGGCAAACAAGAGAGGGAAGCGCTCCCCTGGACAAACGAGGCCATGGAAAGTGGAAGGCCCTCTGTCACACGTCGCACTGCTGCGATGTCGTCGGCCTTTAAGCCGCTCTCCTGGAGAAGGTCCGAGTGCGCAAGTGGAGGAGTCATAACTGGTACGTCCCCACCGTGGGCAAACAGAGGCGGCGGAGACAAGCACCCTCTGCTCTCGTTGGCCTCAGCTCCTCTCTTCTCTCCATCACCAGCCGCACCTGCAGCAGCATGAACCCCACTTCCACCACGCACGCCAGTGCCTGTGATGCGGCCGCTATGCACATTGCATCCACTGCCCTCCACCTCCACCAAGCTTGGAATGAGCTGCAACGCGCGTATGTCATGCACACCTTTGCAGGCAAGCAGGCGCATCTGCACGAGGCTTGTGCTGCGATGCAAGCCGTGAAGCCCTTGGCTGGTCACGTTACTGGAAGACACGTCTAGCTTCGTCAGGTGCGGGCACAAGCCTAGCACGCCGACAGTGAAAATGCCACGGCAAAATTGTAGCGAAAGGAGCCGCAGAGGTGGACCGCGGCGACCTTGACCAAAGCACTCGTTGAGGCGCAGCGCGTGAAGGGTGTGAACGACCGTCGGTGGAGTTTGTGCCAGTCCCAACCTTGCGTCTGATGCTCTCTTGTCAGCCGCCCTCACGCCAGTGCAGACGAACTTCACCAGCTCTGCATCCGTTACGGCCGTATTGTTCAGGTCAAGGCACATCAACGACGGCAGCAGGCCCAGACGCCGAATGCGTCGCACGCGTGTGTGGGACAGCAGCAGCGTGTGGAGAGAAGAGGTGTAGAGCACCACGTCATCGCCCGGGAAAACGTCAACGACAGCGAGACGGCTCCTGCCGCGCGCTGGAGAAGGGCGGCCACCGTCATGGTGAGGGAGCGGAATGATGAAATTGCACAGTGGCGTTCCAGGCGTGAAGCTGCGGTCTTCACTATGTTCTGCCACTCGGCTTGCCCCTGTAATGACATCCCTGCCCTCTTCCTCATCCTCATCGTCGCCGTCGTACAGTCCTGATCCTTGAGCGTTGAGCACCTGCAGCGTGGCAATCGCCATGACATCGCGCAAGTGGCTTACCCCAGCACAGTTCTTCAGATTCAGGTGTGTCAGTGCGGAGCAGAAGCGCAGCGCCGCCACCCCAGCTGTAGTCACGGGTGTGTGGCTCACGTCGAGCCAGCGCAGGTGTCGTAGGTGAGCTACAGGGCTCAGGTCCACAATAAGCCAGCATGCAGAGAAGTTCAGCACTTGCAGCGCATGCGAGCCACCGCTGCGTTGTACCCAAGATAATTCCCCTAGCGCATTCAACACCTCCTGCCGCACCCCTGTATCACTGAGGTCGAGGGAGCGCATGGAGGACAAGAGGGCCACGGCGCTGGCGTGCGAGATGCGCCCGCACGCCCGGAGGCAAAGCCGGTGAAACGGGTACTGCGGTGACGTGGCGCCGTTCTGGCACAAAGCTGCCACGAACGCGTCGAGGTCGGCGTCTCGGATACCTGTGTGGGAGAAAGAGATGTTCTGCAGAGATGGCAACCGAGCAAGAACCTGCAGACTACCGGCATCGCGAATGGCGCTCGCGCTGCAACCGTCAAGATGCACCGTGTGGAGAAGTGCGCTGTGCTCGAGACCGCTGAGCCACGGCCGATAAGCCCCCTCACGAACACTAAGCGGCTCCTCCTCCTCAACTGAGCAGCGCCACAGAGCAAGGCACTGCAGAGAAGGAAGCTGGCTAACGTCTCCGAGAGCGCACCTGAACTTGATGTCTGTGAAGACAAGCGTCGTAAGACGTTCCCAGAGGTGAAAAGGGGGCCTGGTCAGTACCTCAGGCACGTCAGCCGCAGGCATCACCTTTGCTGCTGCGCCGGCCCCCTCGACTCTTGCTGCGGTGCCTTCCGATGGAAGGAGAGATGGCGACACGACGGTCAGAGGCTCGCCAGGAGTTGGAGGTACCGCCTCCTCCTGGCCTCCTTCTAGCAGACTTGGCACTAACCCTGCACCTTCATCCAATGCATCGGCCACGCGCTCAGTAGCAGCACCGACTTCACTGTCGCTTTCCTCGCTCTGAGTTCCACTGTGGTCGCTGCTGTGGCTGCGGCTTTGATCTGACTCGTGGTGACGTTCGCCCACGGCAGAAACGCGCAGCTCCTGCAGCCCTGTCCAACAGCTCTGCCCGTGAAACTCACCACTGCTGCCCCTTTGCCTCATTTGATTCCGTCGTACCCAAGCGATAGAAGCGAGGACTCTGTGGGGATTGCGCAGCCGACGACACGCACATGCATGCAGGACACGCATCCATTTTCCGCTGTTGGGCTTGGATGAATGACGTGCTTGTCTTGACGCCGGCATTCCGGCTTCAGTGACGAGCAGTGCATCATGCGGGGTGCCTCCACTGAAACCTAAGTGAAGCAGCACGGTCCGCAGCGTTGCATCTGTTAGCCCCGTTCCGGAGAGGTAGAGCTCTTCCAACTCCACAAGGCAGTGAACTAGATCTGCGGCGGCTGCATCCACATGAGGGCAGTAACTCACATCAACCACACGCAGTGACGTGCTCTGGCACAGGCCACGTACGCCGGCATCGGTGAGACTCGGGTTGAAGCTGACATCAGCGAGACGGAGAGCGGGAAGCTCACCGAGGAAGCTGACGTCATGCAGCGTCGTGGATGAGATGAGGTGCACCTCAGTGAGGTATCGCAATAGTGATGGCCGGAGGTGAAGGCTTGCAGGGGAAGCACAATCTGCCTCACTGGCTATGGTGTGCGGCTGCGGCTGGCGGCACTCCAGCAGAGGCCGTCGTGAGGGCGCACTCGACGGTGCATTGCCTTCGTCGCTGACTTGAAAATCGAGCTCCCTCGGTGACTGTGATGCGGACGGAGGTGGAGCCTCCCCAGCCGCTTGCCCAGATGAGCTCGCAGGCACGACCACCGTTGCCCAGCCCTCTAGTTTTCTGGTCTGGGTACCCTCGAGGTTGAGGTCTAGTATTCGCACATGGGCACAACATGGACAGCGCAGGAACCCACTCCACCACTGCGCCATGCTGTTAGAGGTCGCAGGTACAAATAGCGACGGCAGAGCCGGCGGCGCTCGGCACTCGTAAAGATGCACGGCTGACAGGAAAGCGGTGCAACACTGGCGAGACTGCTGCCCACCCTGAACAGGAGAGGATGATAGCGTGTCCGACCGTCTAGTAACCCCTTCTGGCACTGCAGCAGTGGTCACTGTCGTCTCTCGCTCTCGAGTCGAACACGAAGTGCAAGCACTGCACCCCTCCGCCATGCTCAAGGGAAGAGAAGCGGGATGGCCACCATATGCGTAGAGCGACGTCGACGGTGGAGCTGCTGCCGCTGCACACGTCAGATCATGCGAGACTTGGCGAATACAATCGCCTCCGATGTGGCTACGGACGTCTTCGTGGGCAGAATGGGGCCTCGGCAGGCGAGAAGGGGGCACGAAAACTTGCCCCAACACCAGAGGGCGGTTGAACCACCAGTGCGAGTGCATCCAACTGCCCCCAAAATGACTCTTCTTCTGATACTTTGGTGTCTCGTCCTCAGAGCTTTTGCGGTGCATTGAGGTGGCTGCGTGCTTGCGCCGATGATCCTCCTCCCACTCTACGCCTACCTCCCAGTGGAGCACGCGCCGCCACGGTAGCCGCGCACCCCCCTGCACTGCAGCATCAGCTCTTGGTAGGACAGCCGAAGGGCGGTGGGGGGTATACTGCTCAGCATCAGACCCGGTGGATGGAACCAAGAAGGAAACGAGGTGGCCCACCAGGACACCGCCCAGGTAGCCGGCCCTCATGGCTGCAGAGTGGAAGCTCGTGCCTGTGTAGGGGTAGTCAGGCAGGGAGGAGAAGTCGCGCAGAGAACCTTGGTTGTCCAGGCCAGACGGCACAGTCCCTGTTGCCATGGCAGCGGAAGTGGTCACACTGCGCTGCTGTTTGTGCTCAAAATAAGTGCGAGCAGGGAAATGCGGCAGTGTATGCCACCACGGTGACGCGCCACTGGCACTCGGTAAATGAGGCCAAACGACGCGGCGGCGCTCTCTTCCTCGCAGCACCGCACTCGCAGTGGCAGGGAGTATGTTCAGAGCGTCATCGGAATACTGGCGAGGGTCGTCCACGGTATCCCCCGCAGCGTCTACAAAGCGCACCTCGCTGACAAGTCTCCGCTCCGACGGCATGACACGTTCCGCTAAGTCGGACACCCACCAGTCCCCGAAGGGCACCCGACGTGCCCAGTCAGTCCGCACGGCCTCATACTCGCTCTCGACACCATCGTAGCTGTTCGTCCCAAGAATGCGCGCCTCTGCTGCGATGCGGCAGCGTGGCTGAGCCGCGACAAACGCCAGCGGTGCTCGTGATGTCCAGTAAGAAGTGAGTGCACCCAGGGAGGCCAGCGAAAATTGTAAGTGATGTTGCTCTTGGTGCTGCCGCGGTCCTTGTTGCATTGCCACCAGCACCTCGAAACACGCTCCAGCAATGCTGTCGAGTGCAGCTACGTGTTGTAGTGCAACTCAGCAAACGGCACACCGGTGCTGCTGCTGCTGCTGCCGCGCAAGCTAATAGTATTGGTAAAGGCAAGAGAAAGAGACGGGGTGCTACGCCTAGAAGAGGCAGAAACGGCGGCGAATTTGAATGGAAAAAAGGCAGCAGAATGCCTCCGCTGGACACACTAACGACGAACGCAAAAGAGGTGGGATGGATGCAGGTAGCACTAGAAAGAGAGAGGCACACACACACACACACACGCAAATGCGAAGAATTGGCCGCAGCCAATGAAATTTTCACCGCTGTGTGTTCCAAGTTATCTACAGGCTTCTGGAAGCAAAGAAAGCAGTGCCAGTTGCCATAGCGCAAGAGAGTCGGGGAGTCAGTCGCCCCGCTACGCCTCGTTCGCCTTTCAGCCCCACCCCTCACAGTTTTCCGCTTTTCTGCTGTGGCGGTTCTTTTTTGCTCGCTCGCTCCTTCTCAAACTCATAGAGCTGAGCGAGTGAGAGAAGGAGGGAGGCCCAGGAGCGGGTTTGCCTCTGCCTCTTTCTCTTCTGCTTTCCTTCCACCGCATCGTGTCACGAGGGGAGGCTGAGAAGCACCGGCAACAGCAGCAGCAGCAGCGGCAGTGGCAGTGACGTGCATAGCAATGGGAAGAAAAACAGAGAAGATAAAAGAGAGGCCAACGAGTGATTGATAGAGGCGCGTTTAAAGGGTTGAATTGGAGAAGAAGCGAGCACCGCAGACGGCAAGACGGCTCCTTGTTGGGGTTCGTGGTGTTCGGTGACACAGACAGGCGCACGCGGTAACGGAACCCGGTGCCTAAGAGAGCAAAGGGGGAAGGAAACCGCAACGACTGTGCCCAGCACACGCCTTGGTGTGCTTTTTTGCTTCCCCTGTGGGTTTACCTTTGTAGGGCTGTTACTCGTAAGGTTAGCTGCAGCGCTCCACTTCATTTTAGACCGGCGCCGAGTACGATATAACTCTCCCCGCGTGTGCACATACCCTACACTACAAGTGCTGCTCTGAGAGCAACCACCTGTACGCATAGACGCATGCACTGCCTATGCGCTTTTAGTCGCTAGTCGCCTTCCACCCTTTCCCACAGCACGGCAGGGTACCAGTCCAGATCCTGCAGCGTCGATCGAAGCACCGCTTTCTCCATCACGGAGAGGCCTCCGTTGGTAGCGATGCGCTGCTGCACGTAGTACTGCAAGAGGCCCCCAGTAAGGCAACGCGCACACCACATAGGATCCTTCGTAGTAGCGAGACTCGAGGTAGTGCTAGTGGGAGTCGGCACCACCTCTGCCGCTGTTGCGGGTACGGTCCTGTGTTCACTAGTCGCCCCCCAGATGTGTTCGCAGCTGCGGCTGTTGAAGTCATCGGAGCGAAAGTGGGGTCCCGCCAGCTGCACAAGCGCGACGACATCGTCCAAACTCCAGCACATGCTCCGGGCAGATTGTATCTGCCGCCCCTGCGCCGCTGCCCACGACTGCAGCCAGATGCATACTTGCGTGGTGGCGGATGTACCATGCGAGCCAGGCCCTGTCTGCACTGGAGAGCAGGAAGACTGCTGCTCGCCACCAGGCCCATCAAGCGCCTCTACCCCTGTAACGGTGGTGGAAGAAGGCTGTAGCACAGGGGTTGCGAGTAGCACCTGCAGCGCCGCCAGCGCCGTGCGAGCAGAGCAGTGCGCCGCCACGTACGCCAAAAGCGCGTGCACGAGCAGCGGCATGCCTTCCTCAGAGGGCGCGTCGCTGTACGCCGCCAGTGAGATCTCCAGGGTGCGTGATGCAGCTGTGGAGATCGCCGTACCCGTGTCTGCGGAGTAGCGCAGGTCGCAGGAAAGAGTTGACGCCGCATGCAGGATAGCACACAAATCAACCATCAATTCGCACAACGCGGCAGCCGAAGAAGAGGAGAAGGCTGAGGTACTCATATCGCTCTCCGCGTCGCCGCAGGTGGACCCACCAACTGTGCCCCACAGCTCTCTACGATGCGCCAGGGTCCACAGCAGTACGTGACTCAGCACACCATCCCAGCCAAGCACGTCCTTCACGCGTTGGTGCAGGCCCAGAAGACCGCGCAGCCAGTTGGCCCAGAGGTATTTGGCTGAAAAAGAGGCGTCGAAGAGAGGATAGAGAGCCCAGCAGCGAGGTGCACCACTGACGGCGACCATTGCCGCTGAGGATGGCGAGGCTGATGCGCCAGTGGCGTCGCTGCCGCTGCCCAGTATGACAGGGACAGACGCGAGTTCGATCGCCGACCGCAGAGAGTTCATGAGAGCTACCAGCTCAACAGTGTTTGTAGCGGCCGGCACTACGGCAGTAGTGGCAGACTTCTCCTGCTTTATCTCCACCTGAGGACGCAGCTGGAGAAGCGGCAGCAATAAAGGAACAACGTCGAGACAATGCTTCGATGCAGCTATACTGTGAAGGAGGAAAAAAGCGCCGATACGCACCTCGCGAGTATAGCGTGCGACTGGCGAGCGGTCGGGAAGAGCGCCTGTGGTGGACAACGTCGAGAGCGACGATGCCGCCTCACTGCTAGAGCTGCTATAGCCAAGGTGCTGCAATATCTGAACGGCCTCCGCCATGGTGCAGAGCTCATCAGCCTGGAGTCGCACAGCAGCGTTGTCGCGCATACGGAGGCACGCCTCCTCAAATGCGCGTACGAGTAACGCCGCATAGCCAAGCACCATGTCGACAGCAACAGCAGGGTACACTTCCGCCAGCGCAGCAGCCATGCGGGTATTAGCGTAGAGCGACGCAGCGTCCAAGCAGAGAAACAACAGTGCGTGATCGCAAACGGCAGAGTCCGCCTCCACGGCACGATCAGCGGACTCGGTGTTTCCAGATGGTTCCCTCAGCCAACAATGCACCACTGCGCGGATAGCGGATAAAACACTGACCTTTGCGGAGACGGGCTTGACGCGGAGTGTCGAAGTTCCAACGGGGATGGATGCAGGATCGCCACGGGTGGGGTGGTGATGCTCTCTGCCGGCGTTAGCCCCGCTAAGCTCATTAGCACTGCCCGACCACGACGCAGACAGCAGCGGAGACGTGAAGCGCGCAAAGGCCCGGGTCACTCGTCCGGTGTCCATAACCACCAAACGCAAGAGTTGCTGCACCGCTTCTTGAGTGTCGACCGCGGTGGTGCACAGTGTATAGCACACAGCCGGCAAGCGATGACGCATTCGCGCAATATAAGTAGAAAAGAAGTGCGCACTGGCGGTCCATCGCAGCTCTGCCAGCACACGCTGTGCCACGATCGTCTCCAAGGACACACCATCGGGGCTGCCGCCGCTAGAGACATCGGCCGTTGTCACAGACGACACGCTGTTCTCTGGAGACCGACACAGATGCAGCGCCGTCCGCGCAGCGTCGAGGAAGTACTGGTCCAAATTGCCAGTTGCATGGCGAGCAGCGCTTGCAGCGCCGTCGTCACTTGTGTACTGGAGGAACCACACCTCCATCACAAGACCGCCGCCGACGTGCATTCCCTCGACCAGTAGCGTGTCACTGATGTCCTGCACCATGCCGTAACAACTTTGACTGGCCGTGGGCTTTGAGTCCCCTGCGCCGTTCTTGCCTGTCTCCCTCCTGTTGCCAGCGCTACTCCCGCTGTGCCTCAGAGATCCACATGCGCGAAGGATAAGCATTGTCCACAGAATGGCGGATGCGTGACGCACCGTGCGTACCTCGGCCGCACTTGTGGAGCAGACTGAGGTGAAAAAAAGGAGCCACGTCTCGTAGAATCGGTGCTGCACATGCTGATGAACTGCCGCGGCGGCGCGGCTGCTGCAGCCAAGTCTGTCGATTGAGCGGCACCTATCCATAGAAGAACCGAGAAGGAAGCTGCGCAGCGCACTCGGGACATGCGAGAGATGCTGCAGCACGCACAACAGCTCCGTGATGTCCTCGAGTCGTCGGTGACCCAACACCACCGCCGACAGCTGGGCCTCAGTCCAGGTCAGGAAGGCAGGATCCTCGGCGACGCGCCGACACGTCGCGCGCAGGCCTACCCCGATGCCACCGCAGAGCAGCAGCTCCAGAAAAATCACCTCCGCATGAGTTGAGGTACGAGAGGAAGAGGAAGGAGACGTCGACGACGTTGCGATCGGTTCGACACCCCCTCGGTGTGCCTGTCCCCCGGCGTCCTCAGCGCCGCTCCTTCCCGCTCCGTCGCCTCTCTGCATCATTCCAGCGGGTGAGGCATTCAGCAGCAGCGGGTACATTGCCCCCAACACCTTATTCGTGAAGCCTAGCTGCTCCAGTCCCAGCCGAGCATCTGACCCGCGCAGCAGCTCCGAAACTTCGCTAAACGGGAGATCGGGGTCATCTGTGGGCTTCCCAGCATCTCTGTCCTGAACATCGATGCTTCTGTCATCGTTGCGACCCTCCTCCGTGTCCTCCTCCGGAGCGTCCCCTGCTGGGCAGCCAAGCTCGGAGATCGCCTCCATGAGCACTGAAACACTGCTGCAGCTCCCGAGTGCACCCTCTACAGGTGCAGGAGCTGCGGTACTTCCTCTTGAGCCGGCCGGCTCACCGCGAGTCAGGCCTCGAAACAGCAGTAGCAAACAAGTCGCAGCCAACTCCACTACTGCCGGATGCCCCGCCGAGACAAGCATCTCGAGAAGAAAGAACACAAATGGGGCGCAGTTGGGGCCGTGCAGGCAGCGGTCTCGCAGCGCCACCGCCTCCGCCCTTCTGGCCGACTCTGGCGCAGTGGTGGCCATTGCCAAGCCGTCCAGGTGCGCCAGCAGAACCTCCAGCGCCAGCTGCTGATGCCTGCGCACTGTGCTGCGAACGCACTTAAACAACAATGAAAAGAACGCCTCACCGCTTACGCAAGAAGAAGGCAATGACGTGGGTGAAGTGAGATGAGCGGTGGTCGTCTCCTCCTTCCCAGTGGCACTGAGCTTTGAGTAAAAGGCATCCACAGGTCTCACGTAGTAGCCAGATTGGAGCTGTTCAAACTCTGAGACAGACCACTGGTGTGCCGGCAAGCACTGCTGGACAGAGCCACCAGCGGCAAGCACAGGTTCCGTGTCTCCTTCAGGAACCCGCGTATGGGAACCAGGCACGCTTGAGAATTCCCTGCCAGCCGCACACGAGCCCGCCGATGTCAAGGTTGCATCTTGAGGCTGCACGTGTGCGCTGAAGCCTGTGACATGTGCGATGGCGGAAGTGGAAGGCAACGATGCTCTAGAAGGCTCCAGCACGGAGAGATGAGGGGCTCCCTCGTCCGCGATTGTACGCTTCCGATGGTACGAATGCCGCGTCCTGACCGCAGGGAAGGCCTGACCCGCGACTGCTTGAATTGGACGGAGTGAGGGCCCAGCAAGCGACGGAGATGAGCCTGCCGCTGTGTCGAAGATGAAATCTGCATTACGCTCCACGATATCAGCCACCATGGGAAGTATGGCACCGGCGCTGGGACTGGGCGAAGGCATGGCACTATGAAAGCCCTAAAATGCAGAGCACTGCAGAAGAGAGAGAGAGAGAGGGAGGGGGGAGGGGGTGCGAGATGGTGGGCAGAAGGGCATACGCGAATGCCCAAAGTAGCAGACACACACGTGCTTGTCGCAACAAGGAGAGAAAGAGAGCGCGTAGTGCGACTGCGGCGCAAGTGAACGAGAAAGAGGTTCACTACACAACACGCATACACGAGCACACGTATACAGGCACACAGCCAACGCATCAAGCGGGGTATTCGGAGGGATAACAAGACGGTGAAAGCGCAGGGAAGGAAAAGAGAAGGTGGTAGTGGTGGTGTTGCTGTTGCACATTCCTTCGCCTTTGAGAAAGACCGATATCGTCGCGGGGGTGGGACCGCTGCCAGACATCGCAGCAGCGGTGGTCGTAGTAGTTGCTGCAGTGGTGATAATGTTATTCGATGGACTCCAGTGCGCTGCTCAGGAAGCAGCTCTGCGTGAATGATTCCCGCGTGACAGTCTTCATTGGCACAAGCGAGAGCAGCTGTGTGGTAGGTATATGGAAAGGAGTAGCGACCACCCCAAACGTACCCAAATGAGCAGTCAACAGCGCCGATAAGTTTGAATGGCCACGCCGGTCTCGAGGTGCACTATCAGGAAGTGATGTCGTCGAGGTCGTCTCACGCGAGGCGCACGAGTGCTATGTCTCTTCAGCCACCCTGGGTGGCATTGGAGTTCCTTTTCGAGCCGTGCTTCGCCTTGAGGTGCCGAAATCAACGAGGTCGCCTACGCAACGCCAGTCGAACCACCCGAGCGCACAACAGTGATTGTAAAAAGACAACACGGTTGTGCGCGTAAGAGAGCAAGAGGGCGGGGGGGCACAGCAGGTGAGAGACAACGCATTGGCAGAAGAGACGTGCGCCGCTCCTCGAACTTTTGCAGGCGGGCACACTTTTTTCTGTTGCCCGCTACCGCATCGTCGTCAAATCAGAGCACGCAGAGAAGGTGCATTACGAGGGCGCGTCACTACGTGGTGGTGCCGGCCACAAGGGGGGGCGTTGCGCAACGCCGTAGATGAGATCCAAACAGAGGGTGTGCAGATTCTGCTCGGCTCGCCTGTGAAACGCACAAGCACACCGCCGTATTGAAGCGCCACTGCGATACGACGGGAGAAGGCGCAGGCAGGGAAAGCTCGTTCGCGGCCAAGCGTGTCTGTAAGGGGAGTCGAGGCTACTCTTGATAGCAGGAGGAAGGAGTGAAGGGAAAAGTGAGGGAGGCGCTTGATGCGGTCGCTCATGTTTCCAATACCGTCTCTCTCCACTCAGGCACACCGTAGGAGAGAGACCAACAGCAGCCAAAAGGGGGGATGAGAACGGGGCAAAGACACGAGGCGCCGCCGCGTGTAGGATCGCCTCACTCGCCCTGTCTTGGCAATGTCTTTCGTGTTGGAGGGGGGAAGAGATACCACACCCCGCCAAGGAGCACGGGATTAAGCGCAGTGGGGGGGGAGGGGGGGTCTACGCCTACCTGTGAAAAGAAAACCCTCTTAGTTAGCGATCGGTGGTGAGGGAAGCGACGGATCGTGTTCGGCAGGATCGCGATGTTACAGTGGGGGGGGGGGGGGAATAGGAAAGAGACCCAGACCGGAACAAAAACAAAGCGACCACGCGTGAGACGGCCAAAGCCAACAAGCGGTCGCGCGTGCCATAACGACAGGGAAGGGGGGGAGAAGGGGGAGAAGAGCCCGCCGTGAGTGCGCTCCGCTTTTTTGGGGGGGGTTCGCTTTGTCTTTTCCTTTTCGCCCCCGTCCTGCTCGACTGCGCGGTGCGGGCCGCGGCGGCGCAGTCGAGGGGTGGCGCACAGAGGGACGAGGAACATGAAAGAACGACCAAACAGAGGCGGACCACACACACACACACAATACTCTGAGAAGGGGGAGCGCAGGGGGGCCGGAGCCGCTCTCACACCAAACGCAAAAAGTGAGACACACACAGGCGCAACTCAACACGGGCCCTGAGAGCGAAACGGAGCAGGCGGCAACCAACCAACCAAACAAACAAACAACAGGAAAAAGAGGGACAGAGTGTACACCACAAGAGGAAAGCACAGATGAGAGAGGGGAGAGGCGCACTGCTTGCGACATCCACCACCACCTCTGCTCCCCTCGAGAGCACCCACCCTATGAACTCAAACGTAGCCCATCAAGCAAGAACAGCAGTAGCAAAGGGGATACACCAACAGAACTACAAAAGGCAACCCAGCAAAGAGTGCGAAAAAGAACAATATAGAGAGAGAGAGAAGCGATCCAAGACACAAGCGGAGACAGAATACGACAGACAGAGGGGAAGGAAAGATGTTAGTCGAAAAGGGCGGGTGCACAGCATAGGACTCTGTGTCGCTACCAAGTGTAAGCCCATTAAGCGAAAACACGAGAAATATCGTCTTCGTGAGGGTCAACGTGGCAAGAGAAAGAGAGAGGCAGAGACAGAGACAGAAAGAAACAAGAAGGCGGCGAGGAAGCACAAGAACACCCTACTGAGCGGCATCGAGCGTGGCTTCGTAAACAACAGTACCGATATGGGGGGCGGGGGACTGCGGCAGTAATCCTTTTCACCCGCCACAGACAAGGACGCATCTCCTCCTCCTCTTCCCCCCTCTCATGCTGACTGAGGTGCGCATTTCGCACTTTGTCGTCCACACTCTTCTTTGACTCCCTCTCTTTTATCCACAGTTCGAAGGTGGCACGACATCGTGTGCGGCGCACCTCGCTCGAAAGGGGGGAAGAGGCACGGGTGGACTGAAGAAAGACGGGGAGTTGCGTCAAACAGGAACGTTCATCAGAGGGGCGTAGTGTGGGAGAGGAAATGCACGACAGGAAATGGGGCGAGGAGAAGAGGCATATGCGACAGCACGGCTGAAAGCCTGAAGAGAGAGGCCGAGCGACACGCCAGAGTCGCAGACGCGTAGGCACAAAACACAAAACAATATCCTTCCCCTTCCTTCCCCCACCCCACCGCTGTTTAGTTATACACACGCCCTCAGCGATGTCACCCGCGCGTCCATTACACTCGCCAGTCCCATTCGTAGCTGCCACCTTCCACAACGCGCTTGACAGGCTTTGAGAGAGAGGTAACAGTTGTGCTTGCGATGCTGCCGGGCAGCGCTGCTGGCGGGGCCTCCTCCGCGGCTGGTCTACCCGTCTGCAGCACCTGTGTTCGCGAGGGCGAGCGGGAGTTCCGAGCCACCGCTAGGCCGCTGCCGGCAGCAAGCGTTGGAGTGTTAGGAGTGGCGAAAAGACTAGCATCAGCCATCGGGTCCAGCAGTTGTGTCGTAACGGAAGGCATGCACCTCTGCGGCGGCCACACCGCCACATTGAGGGCAGCTACACTGGGGAAGCTAAGAGACGCGCCCATCGAGGTCGGCGTCATCCCGTGTGAGCCGTGCACTGGTGTCGATGGGTAACTGTCACCACTGTAGTTCATTCCGGCAGTGCCAGACGTTGCTACTCCACCCATGACTGGCGGGCGCGACAGCCCTGCAGCGGCGCCGGCCGGGTTCGCTGCGCTGAAACGGTGAAGCCTCGTCTGTATGTTCGGCGCACCGTAGGCGTAGCTGTAGAGTGCCTGCACCCACCGCCGCGCGGTGCTCATCGCTTGCGACGGCGCTGATGACATCACTGGTGTAGCAAGGTACGTAGCCGTTGGAGCTGTCGGTGTGTTGCCTGCGCCAGACGCTGCGCCAGTCTGTGAAAAGGCATGCCCGCCGTGCTCCACGGATCCGCTTCTTGCCACCGCACCACCATTGGCATCGACAGTCCCGGCGCTGCTCTTCGGCCCTGTTGCACGAGGCGCCGGCAGCAGTGAGAATAAGGCGCTTGCAATTGTCTTGGGCACCGGCACGTTCACCGACTTGCTTGCGCCGGCAGCGGTGGCCGAGGAAGACAAAATCGGTTGCGGTCGTGTCGTCGAGTACGCCAAGGAAGAAGCGGCTAGCGCCGAAGTGGATGGCAGAGGGTTGTGGCTGCTGTGGCTCCCTGTTATGGAGGCGCTGGGTGAGCCACCAGCGACGGCTTGCTTCTTCTTGTTCGGGTTTGCAAAGTTCGGCACCGTTCCGTGGTAGTACGTAGTCCCATCTCGCTCAAACCGGTAGACGTAGAAGTTTCCGACGTGCTCGTGGATGTGCACCGTGTTTGGGCACGACTCCAGCACCGCCAGCTCCTCTGCAGTCGCGCGCGGGAGTGGGTACCAGACATCCCCCTCGTGGCTCTGCAGAGCTTCGGCCTCGTCACGGTCGCACACTCGGGTCACCCAAGCTGGGTCGTCAGAGTCCGCCTCGCGCGCCTGCTTGCAGTATGGCCGCATCGCCGCCAGCACGACACCCTCAAGGGGAATCGAGTGATCCGCAAACCACACAAGGCTGCCTGGGTCGAAGCGCAGGATGTCGCCCTCGTTGAAGCCCGGCAAAACATCACTGCCCATGACGTAGACGTCTTTTGGGTGAATCGTCACCACGCAGCCCGGCACTGGAATCGGTGGAGGGTGCGCCTGATCCACCAAGCCGCGGTACCGCCAGTACCCGCTCTCCTCGCTCGGCAGCTGCGTCACGCGCTCCTGCATTACCTCCGGCCGCTCCGCGAGGGACCAGCACAGACGCTGAGCCAGGTCCTTCGAGATGCGGCCATGGATCATCTGATCCGCCGTGATCCACATCTCCATCTCGTCCGTGACGCCCTGGCCCATGCTGTGGTCAATGGCAGCCAAGCCGCCGGTGCTGTGGTTGCCCATCATGGTTCCTGGGCCGCGAGCCGTCATGCCGTCCATGTGGTGGCCCGACAAGGACCCATTGAGGCTGCTGTTGCGACTCGTGTCAGCCGTTGGGGTACCGCCCTTGAGCACGCCGAGGTAACCCCAGCGCCACTTCATCTCGTACAGGAACGAGAGAATCGGTATGTTGGTGAGGAGGCTCGAGAAGCTGAAGGTCTCCATTGGCGGCAGGAAGGGCCGCAACGGTTCCTGTGCGGCGACGGACAGCGGGTGCGGCGTGGCAGGCGAAGCCAAGGTTCCAGCAGCTGAGGCGGCGGCGGCAAATTCGTACATCGGCGGTGGTGCACCCGCTGCAGGGGCGGAACCCGCACTGTTGGCTCCACTATTGTAGAGGGGCAGAGACGATGCCGAAGCTGTTGTCTGGCTCGGATAGGTGATGGGGCCCTCCATCTGCACACTGGGCTGCCGCTCGATCACCCCCGCCTGTATCATCTGGTAGTAGTAGGTGCTAGCGGCAATATACGTCACACGGCCAAGGTTCTGCTCACCGGCAGACTTCGTGAGAAACACCATGGCCGCTAGCGGGGCAGCCACCGGCGGCGGCAGCGTCATGACATCCTCGCACGTGCCGATGCGAGCAAGATAGCGGCTGCTGTTCTTACCGACCCCGCGCGCTCTCAGAAGCGTGCCATTGCTGGTCATCTTCGACATCGCATTCATGCTTCCGCTGCTCGCCTGGCTGCTGGTGAACGAGTACGGGTCATTATGGTACGTGCCCCCCGTTGTCAGTGAGGGCGACTGCCTGGAGCCTGGGGTGAGCAGGCTGGTCGCCTGGTTCGCCATGGCCGTGGCCTGCGTCGACATCAGCCGTGCATCCTCCACGTCCTCCTGCATGGAGACAAAGCCGAAGCAGCCGACAACGTTGATGATGGAGCCGAACATGTACACGCCGTTCTCTAGTGCCGCCTGCATGTTGCTCATGGGAGCGGAAGCGCTACTTCCGGAAGAGGGGGAAGTCGGCGGGGCAACAGAGGACGAAGGAGCCGACGTGCGCGCCGCAGCACCGCTAGGGACAACATTATGCAGGTTGAGCGCCTTGCTGATGTCTGACCGGAATGCCACGGCGCATAGGACGGGCAGCACCTTCCGCTGCTTCTTGCCGTCAGGCCCCATGGTAGTGTTTGGGTGCGCTAGCGCCCACTCGTAGGCGTGCCGCATCTCCGCGTCCGTGTCGAAGAGCATCTCTTCTACGTGCTCGATGACACCGCGGTAGAGGGCCTCACGTGAGGGGTACGAGTCATCGTTGTCGTCGTCATCCTCGCTGCTGCTGTAGCACCCCTCCGGCATCAGTCCGACAGCAGGCAGACTGGCGCCTACGCCGCCTTTGGTAGCTGACTTAGCAGCAGCGGCAGCACGTGCTTCGCGCTCCTGTTGACGACGGCGGCGCCGCTGGGCGCGCGTCTCCTCTCCGGGTAATCGGTAGGAACTCGCGTAGTTTGGAATGCAGCTAAGGTTACCAGGGTTTCCAGGGCGTCGGAAGTAGTAGTTGACCGCGGCATCGCAGCGCGCCTTGTGGAACTGCACAAATAGCGGGCAGTCGGGACTTGGAAAGTACTCCTTTGTGAGAGGGATGAGGATGATGCTGGGGCGCTTGCTGCCGCCACCCCCGCCTCCGCTCCCGCCTCCGGCGGCCGATGGGTTCGCTTGATTCACATTGAAGAAACCTCGCCGGATAGTCTCGCGGCTTGGTGCAGCCCCCATAGTCTACGTATCGCTGAAGGTGAACGGTATGCCCCTCTGTGGGGTGTCGCCACTGGCGGATGTGCTCTGCCCTTAGGGAAGAAGGAAGGAACAGAAAGGATGAAACAGGACAAGCGAAAACAGATGCAGAGGCCGCACCTGGTGTCTGCCAGACTGTCAGCAACTTCCTGTGCACCGTTCCTTATGCTTTTCCTTCAGCAGCGAAGTCACTCCGTCGGACGCGCTCCGTATGGCTGTACTCCTTTTCGTGGTTACTGTCGCCTCGACCTAATTTCTATCAGAGGCTCTTTTCTCGAAAGATGCCGATGCGCAATGCGGCGTCTCCTCCTGTGCAGACTTCACGACAGTTAGTTGGTGCGCGCACTGCAGCCACGGGAGGATGAGGAGGGAGGGGGGCAACACCGGCACCCCGGCAGAGCAGTGTAGAGGGGAAAAAGGGGAGACATGCCATAGGAGTGAAGGCGAATCGAGAGAGGGGAAAGAGAAACGCACGTAATTCAAAGTAAAGGGGGGAGAAGGGACGGAGAGAGAAGCGCCGTGTCACTTTGCTAAGCTCAGAACTGGACCTGAAGGATCAAGAAAGAGTACAGCAGAAACAAACTCCGCCTCTGCCCTTTCTCTCTAGGCGGGCATGCATGCATGGATGTCTGCCTCAGCTGCTCACCGGGTAATACGCCTTTCCCACTGACGCTTTCAGAGACAGCAGCGCTAGAGGCGGGAACGAGAGAGCCGCAGATACGATGCGCGAACGCAACAAGAGAAGTGAAGAGCAGCGGAAGTGGGGGGCATGTGAGAAACGAGCGCGAGCATCCGTGCCATGCTGACTCATTCTACACGTGCGTTCCCCCCCTCACATTACCTTTCCGGCACTCACATGTTTTCCTTTTTTTTTCTACTCTTTCGTCTTGATTCAACACTGCATGTAGGCAACGGAGTGGCGGGGACGGACGAGAAGAGCCTGTTAGGTGCATGGCTCCATTCGACGGCAGACCGCTTCGTCCTAAAAGCCCCAGTTTTAGCTGCACTGCAGCAGAGGCTTGGGTGGCCAGTAGTTGTGTGGGCGTCACTTTTCCGGCTTGCATGTAGCGGAACGAACGCAATAAATAAAAACGCTTTGGGCGTTTTGTTTTAGAGTCTGCTGTGGTGACCAATCTGACACCAGTGATCAAGTCATCTTGGCCCATCAGCGTTTCACATGCCCGGCCCGGGTGCACGAGTCCTGCCCCCCCCCCTGGCGTAGGCCTGTCGCCTGGTGCAAAGCAGCCGTAAACGCGCGCTACAGTAATGCGCCGGCTCAGTCATCGCAGCACTGCCCCCGCCACCATCGCCACCCACCCCACACTCCGCAGGTCGCCACACCCAGTGCATCCCACGGGCCGGCGCAGGCTCCCCACGCCAGTGGGCAGCGAGGGTCGCGGTGAGACGCGCTGACACTCCACCCATCCTATCGATGGCACAAGCCTAGGCACGGCTGCAGGACGCTCCGACACGGTGCCATCCAGACCCGGCCCGCCGACACCAGCAGCGACACACCATTCTGACCTATCTACTTCGTAGGCACAGGGCCCTGCCGCCACCAGGAGTGGCTCGGCATTGCCAGGGAGAGGGGGGCTCTGCCTGGCCTTCTCACAGAGAGTAGGGGGAGGGGGTGGGGGTGCTGGGTACCTGATATGCCACGCATCGAGGTGTGCCCCCCCCCCGTCATCGGGGGAGGGGGGATCCGAAGCAAGACGAGCAAAAAAAGAATGAAAGGGGAGCGAACACACACACACACACGGACACACACACAGACAGACACGGACATGAAGAGAGGGGAGGAGCAGAGGAGAAATAATAAATGCAACACAGGCGCGTCAACGAGGACGACGTACGCCCAGAAAAGAGAGAGAAGAGAAAAGGGGGGAAGGGGGGAGGAGGAGACGTTTGTCAAAAGGGGAGCGGCAGGTGAAAAAAGAGCGTCGGCAAGCGATGCAGTGCATCACCCGAGTGAAAAGACACGCAGAAACAACAACAACAAAAAAAAAAACAGCAAGACAACGCCTAAGGCGACCGCCACGGCTCAGGAAGCGCCTTTCAGAGAAAGCCGGCAATGAAAT
>NC_009323.2:758415-808543 GCF_000002845.2 Leishmania braziliensis MHOM/BR/75/M2904
CTCTGTCGTTAGCTCTCGTGTATCCACCTCCTTCCTCCACGATTGTACGTGAGTTGGGGTGCACCACCATCGTATGCGATGTAACCATCCACTGCTATCCAAGATTACTCTCTAACCGCCACTCAAACGGTACTGCTGCCGTGACATGAGATTTTACATGACCACTTCTCTCTTTTCTAGTTTTTTGTCGCGATAACACGTCCGTGTCTGCGGCCGTAGGGTTCGTCGCTTCCTTGACTAGCTATGACGCGTCTCAGTACATATGCGTAGAGTGCTCAGTGCTGAGGAAGACACACTCTACATGCCTCGGCAGTGAAACTCCACCGTGGGAAGGAATGAGAAGCAGAAGGAAGACATAGAAAAAAGGGGTGAAGGAGAAGAACAAGCGAGCAGCCGCCTCGACTTTCGCGAAGCTCCCGCTCCTTCCGATAGGAGGGAAAGGGAGGAGGGGGCACAACGCGATGGGAAAGGGCCGAAGAAGGGGGAAGAGGGAAGCAGCAACTTTCACAAAAGAGCACACATGAGCTATGGAGGAAAGAGCGAGGGTTAAAGGGGCGATTACCGTAGAGAGAGAGAGAAAAAGAGAAAAAACAAGCAAGGACAGACCCACAGAAAGTTTGAAAGAGAGGGGTTGCGATCAGCAAGAACAGCAACAGCAGCAGGTGTCACAGCTCACCTGTTCACCTTCTACTTGACCGACTCTAGTCAGCCCTCGCACTCATCTGCAAATCTGCTTTTTTTTTGGAGGGGAAGGTCCCAAGAGGAAAAGAAAATGAACAATGCTGTCATCATCAATCCAAGCCAGCGCCTATCCGCGTAGGTCCCCCGAATCCGACAGATCAGTTGCGCAGGAGATCCAATCACACACCCTTAGCACAGAGAAAAAAAAATGGCAAAAGGGGGGAAGTGCAGAGTCTACCTTCTGCAGTTCCCTCAGCGGAGTGCAACGCCTTCGGTGTGGTGCGTGGTTGAAGAGCGAAGAACACATTTGCAAGATGAACAAGGAAGAGAGAAAAAAAGACGAAAAGGAGGGGAAACACAAACTGCCGTGAAGAAACGTCTTCGTGCCGTTTGGAACGGAGGAGGCAAAGTAGAAAACAACAACAGCAAAAAAAAAAAAAAACAGAGAAAATGAGAGAGGGGGGGCTGTCTCGCTTCTTCTTGCCCGCCCTCCCCCTCCCCCTCTCCGTCCTCTGTTGGCCTCCTCAGATTCTCTGCTTGGGTGAAGTGCGTGCGTGTCCTTGACAAAACTCGGGCCTCACGAGCGTGCAAAAAAGAAAAGAGAGAGAGAGAGGACGCAAAAAAAAAGTATGACCACACACACGGTGCTGTTGTCGTCCCTGCTTGCGAAATCGATGTGGGTCGAGGAATAGGAGGAGACAGAGGAAGGGAGGAAGGGGTCGAGGAGGGGTGCACAGAGACATCGTTGGCAATTACTGTGGCGCTGCTCATCCGATGTCGGTGCGCAGACAGAGGCAGAAAATGAAAAAAGACGCCTAGCGAATAGGGGGAGGAAGGGGGGGGGGGTAAAGAGCACAACGGACTGCTACATTCGGCGAGCGTAAAAGAAAAAAAAGAGCGCTGATAATGACTGAAAAAGAGAGACGGCGAAGTAGAGCAACGAAAAACGAAACACGTTAGTCGTGGTGAGAGGACAATGATGAAGACCAAGGGCAAAACAAAGAGCAAAGAAGAGGTTCAAGAAGAAGAAAAAAAAGGAGGGCTGAAGACACCGATCTGTGTGCCAGAGAAAGAAAAGCAAACAAGTCTGAAAGAAGCGAAACAGAAAAAAAAAATGTGAGGCGGAGGGCGAGAGAGAACAGGGGAAAGCGAGCGGCTCATGTAGGCGGAGCTTTCCTTCGCTTTTCTGTTTTCACCTCCATTGTATTAAATGAAGCGATGTGCTCCTCCTCGCACTTTTTTCCTCTTCCTAAACCGAGAAACACATTCACGCGCGATAAAACAAACAACGATAAATAGAGGGAGAGGGAGGGAGAGAGAGAGCTCGCGAACAACGAGCACAAAAAAAGAAACGAAAAGAGGGTTAAGTGCGCACATTCACAGTTGTCAGGGAGAAAAGGGGAGAAACGCGTCGAAAGAAAAATACAAAGAGGAGTTCGGTGCGCTATGCAAGCAGTCGGCAAAAGAGAGAAGAATCCCCTCAGGCCGAGCTGATCCCCACAACAGCATCGCACCGTCCACGCAAGCCCCTTCACGCTGCCGCTTCCCATCGTTCTGGTTATATATACAAGCACGTGCGGGCGCACAGACACATTGTGCTCAAGCAGCACCGAACAAATGAGAAAAAGAGTGAGCACCACTTACCCATCAGCTCATCTTTTCTTCCGCTCGTGCCAGTGGCTCGACGAGCCGTGAGAAAAGGCTGGTGGTCGTGCTCATGGGAAAAAGACACAACTTGGGTGGAAGCTGCGGGGTGTTCGCGCATAAATAAGAAAAAAAAGAACAACAACAAAGGTAGCAAAGAAAGATATGAGACAATAGTCTCAGCACTACTGAAAAGAGGAAGCTCAAGGCGACAAGACCAGAATCGAAGTAGCGCTCCAAAACATACACGAAGCGCAACAACAAGAACAAAAAAAAGAGAGAGACACACACACACATCGGCATCCGATGGCGCATCAGAGACCCGTGCGTGTGTGCGGAAAACACCGACACCCCTGAGAAAAAAAAAGTGCGCCTTCAGTACCTATTGCAGCTCGAGAGCTCCGAGAAAGAAAAGGGGGGAGTGCACAAGCGCCACAAAAAGGCGCTTTCATGAAAAGGTGAAGAAAAAAAAAAAAAGAAGTCCCGCCTGCGAAAAGAGGCAAAGGAGACCTCTTGGCCCGTCAGCGTGTCCATTTCCGGCCCGGGTGCACGAGTCCAGCCCCACCCCTGCCCCCGCCACCATCTCCACCCACCCCACACTCCGCAGGTCGCCACACCCAGTGCATCCCACGGGCCGGCGCAGGCTCCCCACGCCAGTGGGCAGCGAGGGTCGCGGTGAGACGCGCTGACACTCCACCCATCCTATCGATGGCACAAGCCTAGGCACGGCTGCAGGACGCTCCGACACGGTGCCATCCAGGCCCGGCCCGCCGACACCAGCAGCGACACACCATTCTGACCTATCTACTTCGTAGGCACAGGGCCCTGCCGCCACCAGGAGTGGCTCGGCATTGCCAGGGAGAGGGGGGCTCTGCCTGGCCTTCTCACAGAGAGTAGGGGGAGGGGGTGGGGGTGCTGGGTACCTGATATGCCACGCATCGAGGTGTGCCCCCCTCCGTCATCGGGGGAGGGGGGATCCGAAGCAAGACGAGCAAAAAAAGAATGAAAGGGGAGCGAACACACACACACACAGGCACGGAGAGAGAGAGGGGGCAAACAGCTCAAACAAGAAGACTGACAGCGGGAAAGAGGGGGGAGGAGACCCCTCATAGAGCCTGGTGGAGTTGAAGCGGCAAAAGGAAGAAGGAAGGAGAGAGAGAAAGAGAGAGAACGAGCCAGAGCAAAGCACGCGTATGTGTGTTTCAACAACGAAACAAAAAGTGTCGGAAGGAGTAAAGAGAGGAAGATGGAGCAAAACAGAAAGAGCGCACACGAGAGGGGGAGGGGGGAAGGGCATCAGCAAAGGCGCAAGGGAAAGACGATACAAAAAAAAGAGACGAGAAAACATACGCCCGCCCAGCGAGGAAGGGGAATGGGGAGAAGGGCGGAGCGCGCAGTAAAGAAAGGGGACGTACATCGCTTACAGGAAAGCGCAACAAAAAAAAAAAAACATAAGCGCTAAGCGAAGAAAACGAAAAGAGCGAAAAGAAGTCGCATCGAGCAAGTGAGAAAGTGGGAGAGAGAAAGAGAGGACGTAGTTTAGTGGTAGGGGTGCATGATATGGTCATGGGGAGAGGTGGGGGGACGGCAAATGCAGCTCGTGTCCGGGCCCGCACACGTCCTGCTCGATTATCAAGGGCAGTAATAACAACTACCCTCGTAGCAGGAAGTAGCAAGGAAATCGACATGGAAAAGAAAGTGCCAAGCGGCCCATGAAGCGAGCAAGAAAGAGATACAGCGAGTAGGGGTGAGGAGGGAGAGAGTCACACACACATACACACACAACCCGTCCAAAAACACAGACAAGAAGTGAGGCCAATAGCGAAAGATGCGCGAAGGAGAAAAAAAACAAACAAAAAAATCATCAACATGTGTCAGTCGGCTGTCAGCCCATGCGTTTCTAGCGCATAGTTCTTGTCTCTTTTTCCGTAGTTAGCCGCTCGGCCTCTGCTCTCCCCCCCTCCCAAAACTGAAATGTGCTGCTACCGGTTGGAGCAGCGATCAAGTGCCAAAGACGGACGTCTGTAGCGCCGTCTGTGTGGCTGGGACGGATTGGTGTGTCACTGTTGTTCGAGAAGAGAGTGCTGAGGGTGTATATTCATGTGGGTCGGCAAGGGGAGCAGTCATGCTACTAATAAAACCCAAAAAGATGTGCAGCCCTTTCCTGGACGTACATGTTGATAAGTCAGGAGTGCCACGAGCGACTGGCTCGGGTGGGGGTAGCAACAACAGAAAGAAAAGCGAGAAATAATAAACATACAGGGAGTTAGCGAAGAAAAAACAAGGGCCTCCGGTGCCAAAGAAAGAGAGGGAGGGAGTGTGAAAAGCGTGTTGCCGCGGGTGTGCCTGTGTGTGTGTGTGTGTGTGTGCGTGTGTGTGTGGGTGTGTGTGTGTGTGTGTGTGGGTGTGTGTGTGTGTGTGTGGGTGTGTGTGTGTGTGTGTGTGGGTGTGTGTGTGTGTGTGTGGGTGTGTGTGTGTGTGTGGGTGTGTGTGTGTGTGTGTGTGTGGGTGTGTGTGTGTGTGTGTGGGTGTGTGTGTGTGTGTGTGGGTGTGTGTGTGTGTGTGGGTGTGTGCGTGTGTGTGCGTGGGTATGCTCAAAGACTGACCTATGCAGCTGTCTCTCCATCCCTCCCTACCTTCACCCCTACGCCCCTTTGCTCGTGTATGGTGCACAGAAGCGAGAAAGGGACAACGGTGAGTTGGCGTTGTGACGCCCCATCACTGGCGGAAGGCCATCATGTGCAGGTACTGTTCATTGGGTTGCGGCGGTAGGGGTGCAGCGGCGGCGGCACTGGGTGCGGAGGATTGCAAAATGCAGAGCTGTCCATTCACCATCACGTAACTCGGGTACAACGGTGGTGTGGCAGTAGCGGCCGGCTGTGTATAGGACAGCCGCTGCGCTGGTGCGATCCCGCCGCCCATTACGTTCTCCAGTGGGATGAATTGGCCCTGTGCATTCACAATGCACGGCCTGATTGAGTGGGATGATCCTGCGGTGGCTTGGCCGTTGTCAGCACCCAGCATGCCCCACACAGCTTGCTGCTGCTGAGGAGACGGCGGCGGAGGGGACATCCCGTGGCTGTGCATTCCCTGAGGGGGCAAGGTGTACAGATCCTGCAGCGGTGGGTGCTGTTGCTGAGCCGGCGCTAGCTGACTTTGAGCCTGGGTGGGATGCATGAAGGTGTACATCATGGGTACGCCTGCGGGGGCCATCGCCGCTGCCTCCGCGGAGTACGTGGCATACGTAGGATTCTTGGGGCGGCGCTGGCCAGTGTTGGCTGTAAACAGCATTGGGGCAGCTTGAACTGCAGATAGTGTACTTGCATCGTATGCAGGAGGCGGTGGCAGCGAGGCGCTAGCGGCGATAGAGGCAAAGTATGCCTGCTGAACGAGTGGACTCGCGGTCGCAAGGGTGGGGGGTAGAAGCGCAGTGTGCTGCAGATGAGGGGGCGGCGATAGTGGCTGGGAGAAGAGGCGGTTCTGACTCGGTAGCGGAGGCACACTCGGCGGCAGCGCATCGACCTGTGCCGTGCTTGAGTTCATAGCAGACGGCAGTGGCGAGGCGTTATCGTTCCTCCCGCGCGCGGTGGCGTTGCGGCTACCACTGCTTGAATCCTTCGAAGCTCCGGCACTGCCGACGCCACCGCGGTTAGTCTTACCCTGCTCCACGTTACCACCACTGCCACCACCGCTTTTGCGGCTCAGTTGCCGGTTCGGGTTAGCGAACTTGGGCACGGTGCCGTAGTAGAAGTCCTCATGCCCGCGACGGAAGTGCCACACGTAGAAGGAGCCGTCGTGGACAAGACACTTGTGGAGAGGGTCGTAGACCCAACCGGGGTCCTGCCTCGTCGCCTCGCGCGCCAGCTTGCACTCGTCACGTACAAGAGAAAGAAGGACGTTCTCGATGAAGATGTTGTCGTCGACGCGCCAGCTGCCCTTCTTCGCCTCAAAGGGGGTGGCATTGCCGTCAACGCCGGTCGCTCCTGTCAAGGAGTTGGCCGCCGTAGATGCGTTGACCTCATCAGAGCTCCCCCTCACCGCATCTACGGCGAAACTCGCTGAGTCATGGCGCGACGGTGCCTCAAACGACAAAGACGACGACATGTTGATCGAGAACTTCAGTGTCTCAAGGTGCGGCGTACCGTAGAAGATATTATCATCCCCGTTGACAGCCTGTGCCGCAGTGACACCAAAAGTTGGGCTGGCATCAGTGCTGAGTGTGCCCGAAGGGACGTAGAAGGAGAGGATATCGCCCCGATGGACCTGAATGATCGCCACCACCGCTGTCGTGTCGTCAACCGCCTCGTCGCCCTCGATCGGGTCTGCCTGGTACACCAGCGATGGCGTGCGCGTTGGCCCATCTCGGGCCTCCACCGAAGTGCGATCCACCACCCTCACGGTGCTGTCCACACAGGCCACGTAAACCTCATTGGCCGCGTGACTCCAGTTTGAGATGCTTGTCACAGAGCGAGTGATGTACCCCTTCACCACGTAGGTGATCTTCGGAGCAGTGTTGCTCCCGTCATTCAACACACCCTCCAACGCTGCCGCCTTGATGGCCATCACTGCCTGGCTGTTGGCTGCTTCAGTGTAGACGCTGCCAAGATGAGTATCAGCGCGATTCACCAGAGAGTTTGCCGTCCACCCAGCACGGTCCTTTCCACCGCAATCCGTCAGGAGATGCTGCTGCTGCTGCTGTTGCGCCGGTTGCTTCAAGGCGCGCTGCTCTGACTTTGCCTTCAGGAAGGAGATGTAGTAACACGCAAAAGCGGGCATCATTTTGGCCACATACTCGCGACTCACCACGCCGTGGAGGCAGTGCTCGTCAATGAAAAACTTGGAGCTTTTCGGTGCCTCCAGAACGTTTGCCATGCGGTCCCGCATTTCCCGCAGGAAGCATAGAAACGGTATGTTGGTCTTAAAGCACATGAAGCTGAATGGCAGTGCAGGTATGTTCGGGAGACCGATGATGCTGCAGCACTGGTGGTAGTAAATGTAGGCAGCGAGCAGCACTACACGAGACATGTTGTGATCTCCCGCCGACTTCATAATCAGCGTGCGGATCCTCAGCACATCATCGCGTCCAAAAGGGATGAGCAAGTCGTCTGGCTTATTCACCAGCGTGCAGGTATCCCCAATGATACCGATCACCTTCGCAAACGCAGACGCGCCGCCACTTGGAGACGACAGCTGCACGCTACCCTCCGGCATGTAGCTTGTGCCTTCGTAAAGAAACACAACAGCGCATAGCACGGGGCGGATGCGGTAGAAGTCGCCGACCTCGTAGACCTCGCGAATGGCCGCATTGGTCGGAAACATACCCTGCGCTGTGTGCCGAAGCAGAAGGCGGTGCATGTCCTCACAGGAGTTCTCGATGGGCGGGATGCGACTGAGGTCACCGCTTTTGCCGTCAAAATTGGGTCGCATGTAGTAGCGCACCGATGGGTCCGTGTAGGCCTCGTACAGCTGCTTGAACAACGGGCAGTCCGGGGTGGGAAAGTACTGCTCCACGATGGGGATCAGCGCTACCTGCCGTGCACCGCCTTGTGGGGCGCGGAAGGGGGCATCACAGACAATCTCCGCACTCGGCGCTGTACCCATTTTTTTCTTTTTGCTTGCTTGGTTACTTTTTGTTTTGCGCGCGCACACACACACGAAGTTCTACAAAAAAAAAAAAACAGCTGTGGAACTCACGAACAGAGGAGGGAGCGAGAGAGGGAGGGGGTGGAAGGGAGGGGAGAAGGAGCGAGAGAACTCTTCGTCTTAAATGAGTAGCGCTGCCAGAGAGCCAAAACGATGGCAGAGTTATACGCCACAGTCGGTGCAGAGAAAGGGGGGAGGAAGGGAGGCCAAGAGAAACAGTGAGAGTTTGAGTGAAAGGGAGAGAAGGAAAGAGGGAGCACAGAGAGAGAGGGGGGGAAGACAGAGAGGAATTGTTTAACCCCTCTTTCAGCCAAAAGAGGAGGACAAGCTGAGAAACACTGACACACACACAGAGAGAGAGACGACAAATCAAGATGACGTTGGAAAGAAGATAAGAAGAGGCAATTAATGGCGAAAGGGAGAAAACGCAGAGGATACAAAAAAAAGGGGGAAAAAGTGAAAAAAAAAGAGGGGGAAAAGAGAAAAGTCGCTTTTGTAAGCGCCAGGGGGAAAACAAAACACAACACGAAAAGAAGAGCAAAAAAAAAAACACACACAGGCGATCACTGCCAGTCAGGAGAAGAAGAGGAGAAAAGAAAGAAAGAAAACAAAATATAAAATAAAAAAAAAAATAGAAAAGAGAAAAACGACAAGAAGGGGGAGAGCCACGTGAATCAAAATGGGGGATTTTTCAAAGGTGTAGAGAAACAGTAAGAGTAAGAAACAAACTCATAAGCAGGACGACCAGCAGGTAGACCTTTTCGTTTTAGTTGACACGAGCCAACAGCGCCTTCGAGAGAGAGAGAGATGCAAAGTGTGTGGACTCTGATTTTATCCGCCCATCTGCTTTTTTCCTGTTTGAATACAGCCCGTTCTCGTTTCAGCTGCGAATCTGAATACCACCAGACAACATATACACAAAAAGCACAAGGTGTCAGCAGCACAAGGAGTGTGAGAGGGGGGCGGGGGGGTCTGCGCAAGAGGATGCCTCAGTATCTGGATGGGGAAAGAGGAGGAGAAGAGTGCACGAGCAAGAAGTCTCTTGAGTGATGAAACAGCAGAAGAAGGAACGGATAAGAGGGGGGAGTTGAACCGATGTTTCGTTGTTCTCGCCTTGCTGTTATTCTCAGCAGAAAGAGAAAGAGCGGAGAGGTTAGTGAGGCTCTACGGAAGAGAGAAAATTCAGAAGAGCTGAGAGAGGCCGACAACGGCGAGAGAACACAAAGATGGAACACACTGAAGATCGAAGAAAATAAGATAAAAAAAGAAACGTAAGAAAGGCGAAGGAAAAACAGAATGAGAGAGGGCTTAGGCTGAAATACTACGATTTCGAAGAATTGAGGAAACGAGGAAGAAGTCGTGCTAGCCGTTTGTATTCCTCTTTGATATGTGTTTGTAGCAACCTCAAGTGAAAGGAGTATGGGCTGAGAAATACGCACAGCCACAAAGCGAGAGAGAAGAAGAGCGAAAAAAAGGGGGGTGGTGCGAGGTTACGTGAAGACCGCAGAGCTGTACATACACCTGTGTGTGGATGCTCGTGCGAGGGAAACGACGAGACCCTCTTCGTGCCTTCGTACCCTAGTCGAAGACTGTCCTTCTCGTCCGTGGTTTACCTCCTTTTATCGACTCTGATGGATCACTTTTACTGCTGGTTCTGCCCTTGGGAGACTGGGACGAGATTGTGCAAGAAGGCTACACTCACCTTTTTTGCTTCTACTTTCGGTAAAGGTCCCTTTCCCATGCGAAAATTTGATTTAGCGACTCACCACAAGTCTGTGCCGCTTGTCAATGCGCTTTTCCTCTTTGTCGCTGTTGCCTACTTGCGTGCGCCACGACGCCCCGTCCGTTCGTGTGTTCAGAGCAGCACAACAGCAGCAGCGGCAGCAGACAAGACACACAGAGAGAGGCAGAGAACAGAAGAGTTCCCTCGTCCCCACCCCAAGACCACGCACGGGTCAAGATAAACACACAAGGAGGAGAGTGGGAGAGAGACCAGAGGTGGTGAGTCGTTTTAGCACTTGAGGACGTATATAATATAATAATATATATGTATGTGGGTATGGGGGTGTGTGCTGCTGTTGTTGTTGTTGTTGTTGCTTGCGTGTGGCTGAGAACGACCAAACCACAACACACACACACACAGAGCGAGAGAGAACACACGAAAAAAAAAAAGAGAGAAGAGAAGAGAAGAGAGCAAAAGACGGTTCCTTCTAGAGGTGCGCCTTTTGAACAAACCAAACAACTGCAGTGAAGGAAAAAGAGAACGAGGACAGAGGAGTCGAAGAGAACAACTACCACAGTATCCGCTCCGTGCGCACTGAACACGGTACACGAGCCCCGTATGAGCCAGACAAAGAGAGAAGGAGAGCGATGAGATACTGGGGGAGTAGGTGGGTAAATAAACAAAAAGGAGACGAGATCAGAAGCCTCGTCCTCGATAGTGAGTGCGAAATCGCCGCTTTCCGGTCTTGTCGTACACTTCTAAGAAGGATGACCCCAATTTTTGCATAAGGGATACTGCTCCCTCTTTTTTCTTACGCACGAGTTGTTCGTGAGAGGCTGTTCGCCTTACTTTTTTTCCCCTCCCCAACCCCTTTTTTTGTTTTTCCGTTCCGGACGATCAAAAAGCGTACGCAAAGGTAAACGGCATATGTATGTAGGGGGACGTCAGGCAACCACCACACCCACAACGCAGAAAGGAATTCGCAGAAGCTAAAGTGAAGGGCAAGACAGTGAAACCCGAAGAAAACAAAAAAAAAGGAGGAAAGGGAGACGAGCGTGACAAGGCACAGTCCGAAAAAAAAAAAAAAAAAACAGGCGCGCGCAGACGCAAAGTGTCCAGTCAGCGAAAGAAAAGGAAACACGAAAAACAACAACGGAGAAGTACCAAAAAGAAACAACAACTCGGAGAGAGCAGCTGCAGACAGCGAAGAAGAAAGAGAGAGAGACACACACACAGACGGGGACCAAAAGAGAGACGCAAAAAGCCGTCAGAGAGCACCCAAACCCGAAAACACAAAGGTAAACCAAAAGTGAAGCGGAAAGGGAGGAGGAGAAAAAAAAAAGGCTGCACAGAGAGGGGACACAAAAGAAGACGTGGTGCAACTGTTGCCGGCTGATCGACTCAGAATGCCAGCACGATTCGAAAAGGGAGGTAGAGAGGGGGAAAAAACTGGTAGATTAGCGGAGGGGAATAGAAGGAAGAGAGAGAGAGACGTCAAGTTGAGGAAAACAATGATCGGTTTGTTTGTTCCTTTTCTGGAGGGAAAGAAAAGAGGACAAGTGCCGCTCTTTGAGGAATCCGCGTGTGATGCGATGCATTGTTGGGTTGATGTGTGCGCATTCATGCGTGTGTGAAGAATAAGGGGAAAGGAGTGAGAGGGATGGCAGGGGGTGGGCAGGCAAGGAGCAGGAGAGAGGGGCCGTCACACTCCACTTCATTTTCTGTCGACTCTGGTGGTGACACCACGACGAGAGTCGACAGAGCAACTCACTGCGACATGTGAAAAAGCAAATGAGGTGGTCGTCATCTCGCTACTCCGAAATGGTACGGCAGTGTGTAGCAGCAGCAGCAGGGGGCAGCGCAATCGCTCAATGACTTCGCGCCTTCGGGAACGGCGTACGCGCACAAACAGAAACATACATGCACTTGGATGCAAGAGCTTTTGGTCACTGGTCACGTGCCTGTGTCCTTCCTCTCCAAACATCATCGCCATTTCTTTTCTGCTATCGCAGTGTGCCTCCGCTGTTTTACTGGTCTTTGTTCGTTTTATGTCAATAGGTTCACTTGATCAATCATTGCCTCAGGGCTATGGAAAAGAAAAGGAACGACGAGGGAGTGCGAAGACAGCGGAGTGGATAATGAGTCCCTCTGCGCCAACTCCAGATGGCGATAAGACAGCCACGCAAGCGAGGAAAAACAGAACAGAGAGAGAAAAAAAAACTTGAGTCCACACCGACATACACGCACCGGAACACATGATTAGCGAAAGAGGAAGAGTGAAGCCAAAAAGAGAGGGAAGGAGGTTAGGTGGAAAGGGAAAAAAGGGGGCGGAAGAAGTGCACAAAAATTGTGAGAAACAAGTGGAAGGGGGATGGGGATAACGCCATTCACTCCTTCTCTCATCAACCTTTGAATATGTGATAGAGAGAGAAACAGTGAAGGGCGGCTTAGAGCTCCTCTCATGTACGGTGTGTAGGCAACTGCGAGAGGAAGAGGAGGAGGAGGAGGGGGGGGTGAAGGTGGAGAATCATGCAGATACAGTCTCGTGGCTCAGGTCAACTGAAGACAGAAAATATCCGTTTTGTTTGTTTGTTTGGGAAGGAGGTTGAGAGAGAGAGAGGGGGGGAATAAAAAAGTAGAGAGACGCATGAGTGGAGACGCAGAGGGAGAAAGGGCAAAGCAGAAACAACAGCACATGGGAGATGAAGCAAGCGTATCGGGATCGACAACAACACCAGGCATACAGCAGAAAGACAGAGAGAGCAAGAGAGCGCGAAAAGGGAGGTGGAAGAGCCCTCAATAGCGAAAAGAAATGTATGTAGTCGGCCATGGGCAAGTGAAAAAAAAAAGGGAGGTCCACTGTGTTCACCATTCTTTTTTTTTTTTTGAGGGAGGGGGTTGTGGGGCGGACGTAGGAATTCTCACCTGCGTCTCTCCCCTACGCCCTCTTCTGCTAGAGCTGTCAAGCACAGATATGCGCGCATGTGTTTGTGTACTCGGTTTTTGGTGGCTGCTGTTGCGGCACACTTGAAGGCGTGCATAGATGAACGGAAGCTGAACTCCGCGCATCGAAAAGAAACAGAAAAAAGTGGCAATTATGATCGACATGACACGAAAACACAGACGCAGAGGCACCGGCCAGCATCGAACCATCCACCCCAGACATCGCCATCTCCGCTTTCTTTTTCTTTGCGGCTACCTTACTCGGTCCCACAGGCTTACGCTTGTGCGGACAGCGGCAGTACTCCAGGAGGACAAACTAAAAGGGAAGTGAGAAGCACGCATACGTATGAGGAGAAGCACATCCAACCAAAACAGCAAACGTGATGAACGAAGAAGCAAAAGAGGAATAACAAAAAAAAAAAGAAATGAGAAACGATCGCCGGCGGGGCGCGCGGCACCGACAGCACTGCAACAGGAAGGGCGCTGAATTGACCACATCACCGCCGACACACCCACACGTGCACAAACACATTCGAAAGTTGGGCTGCAACGCCTGAGTAGTACGCGCACATCCCTAGGAGAGAGAAGAGAAAGAAAAAAGGGCGAAGCATGAGCGACAACGAGGTAGCGCAGATTCAGAAGAGAAAGGGGAAGACAAACCAGAATATGAGGAGAAAAAAAAGGGAAAACAAAAAACAACAACAACAAGGATCGCTTGGAAGAACACTCGATGCAATCCAAGAGGAGGGGTGGGACCAAGCAAAAAAAAAAAAAAAGATAAGGCCAACGGCATGCGCCACCACCAGCGCCAACCGCAGTGGACAAAGGCACAATCGTGCGGACGAAAAGGAAAAACGACACAACACAGTGACATGGAGAAGAGCGGGTCTCTCTCTCAACAAGGAAGAGGGGGGTGGAGGGGAAAGACTCACACACGCAGCAGCCCTCCGCTACACAGAGGCGCACAAACAAAGCGACACAAACGACACCGGCACAAAGTACATACAAAAAGGAGACGAGCACAGGCAGACCAGTCAACGCGAACAAAGCGAGGCCAGAAAGCAGAGATAGAAAAGCGCCCCTGGGCAATAGAGCGTCCTCAAACTGGGGAAGAGAGATGAAGACACGCACACCCGCACGGGTCCAGAGAAACACGCACTGATACCAAAGGGAGGCGAGAAATGAACTACACGGCGTCTTCGTTTTCTGTTTTGCACGTATGCTGCAGGAGGTGTAAAGAGATGAGGCAGAGCAAACAGCGTGGGCTAGCGAAAAGGAAGAATCGACGCGGCACAGCCCACTAAGCGCCTACACAAGAAAAAAAAAAAACGATGCGACACCCTCGCATCGGCAGGCGGGAGAGAGAGAGGAGGGGATCGATGCACACACGTGCTGTTCATCAACACATGTGGGGGAACAACACAACACGCTAAGCTCTGTGGGTCTGTGACCTTACAAAATTGAGCACCATCTCTACTCTATACCCTCTGCTTTCGATTTCCTTCGCTGTGTAGGTGTATGGACGTCTGTCACCTTCACCAACCAGAAAAGACGGGTGGGTTGGTGACAGGAAAGAAATGGGGTGAAAACAAAAGACGTGCAAAGCGACATTTCTGAAGCATACGCCAACGAAAAGCACAAGAGAGGGGCGGGAAGATGAACACGTGCAGCGTGAGGGAGGGGAGGAGGGGGGAACAGAAGAAGAGCGTGGATAAGTAAAGGGCCTGAAGGGAGTACTACGTGTGGGGAGGGGGGAGGGGCATCTTCACTGCTGTGGTGCCTTGAAGAGTGCGTGGTTTGAGGGGAAAGGGGAAAGAAAAAAAGGAAGAAGCCCTTCTAGCTTAGCATACGGTCTCTGCGACTCACTCCTTCTGGGCCCCTCCCGAACCCACGCCAGTTCGCCCATGGCCAATCACTTCGCCCCACCCCCATCCGCCCACAGACGCCTCGACACATGTGGTGAGCCACCGTTTTCACATCTTCGCTGTCTTCGTAGAGGTGGAACAAAGGGAAAGGGAGAAAGCAGCGCCGACGCGCACTCCTCACCTCCCTCACCACGAAAAGGAGCCGGAAAACAAAGATAAAAGCACAACCTTCGGAGAGACTCGCGTTTCACTTCTTTGCTGCTGCTGGTGCTGCTGCTAGTTATGGCTTGCTCTTCATCTTCTGCGTCAGCTGATACTGCTGACGCGCCTGCGACGTCTTGATCGGCAATTTAGCGGCAGCTGCAGTGGATGTTGTCTCCCTTAACGGAGTGATAGGTGCGCCGCTGCTAACTGTGCCTCCCTCCGCGTTTTCTCGGCAAAGACTCGGCGACCACAAGCCAGCTGGGGTCCCGGTGGCCCCGCTAACCTGCCTTGGCGTGCTCAAAGGACCTGGGGTGTCCTCGCTTGGGCTCTGTGTCTCGTTGGCGCCTTCGAAGCTGTTGGCCAGAAGACTGTCACCCTCACTACATTCAGACCGGCTGCAGCACGCCAGAGGTGGTGTGGCAGCGTCACCACTGCTGCATAGCCTCAGCACCATTTCCGGTACCGATCCAGCCACAAAAGCCGTCGCAGCTGATAAACTCAAGGAATGCAAGACCTCTTCCGAAGTGCACACCGAAGTTGCAGGCGTCGGCAAGCAGCCACTCCAGCGTGTCGCACTCAGATTCACATCAGACTGCGGTGAGTCCTCATAACAAACAGGAATGATGATCGTACTCGTCGTAGAGACTCCAGTGGTGTTGGGAGAGGTGTTGGTGGTATTGCACAGTGCAGGAGGGGTAGCATGCCCCACCCACATCTCGGTCTTCGTACAGCCAAAGCCGAGGAGTGACTTTGGGCCACTAGTGCTCTCGGTGCTGCCTACATTTACCCTCGAGGTGTGGAGAAAGCCGCGGGGTGGGTCGTTCGCGATTGAGGACGCAATCGTCACGGTCACGATATTCGAGCGGCGCTGACGAGACGGGAGAGCCGCTCCTATGCACGACGGCGGCTGTACCAAATCAGATGAGCGTAACATGACTGATGACGCACCTGGTGTCGCTGCTGCAGCACTGTTGCTCACAGTGAAGGCGGACGACGGGGAGACGGTGCTGCAGTGGGCGGAGGGAGCGAAACGTGCACGAGCTACCGGCGTGATGCGCGCTGACAAGGCACCGCCACACGCGTAGCTGCTCAGCTCTGCGCAACTGCGTGGCGCACCAATGCTGTGCTCACTGCTGGAAATCGTCATGTTACCGAGACTGCCAGTCCGCATGGTGCAAGGGGTCCCGCGCTGCGGCTGCAAGCAGCCACTGCCTGAATATGGGGAAGGGGTGAAGGTGCCACGGCACTTCTGGTTCTGCGGCTGCGGCGGAGAGGAGGCAACAAACAGCGGAAAATGAGATCCCTCGCCAGCCATGGGGATCGCTGGGGGGGAATGGTGGCGTGACAGACTCGCCCAGGCCGCACTGCCCGGTGCCGGCCTCTCGGAGCACATCGACTGCACGTGATGGATCTTAACACCCCACAAGTCGGCGCGCCGGTTGAAGTCGAAAAAGGTGCAGGTGATCATACTTGCCGTAGCTGCACTGAAGCTGCTGCTCGAGAGCATCGGATTTGTCCCCGATGTTGTCTTCGGCGACAGCGGTGACTCTGGAGCCGGCGTCAAGAGAGATCTGAGGGCATCACTGACGGGGACAGTGATGGTGAAGCACTCGGCGCGCAGGACACGGACGTGTAGCTCCATCGACCAGGGAATCTCAAGCTGCACCATGTCCAGATCAGGGTTTACCAGAAACAGCCGCGGCGCATCCGTGAGCACCATCACCAGCATGCCTTGGGTGTTACGGGAGTTGGTGCTGCTGCCTTTGCCATTCAGGTACTCTTTGCAACTACCCCCCTCCACGTTCGGCAACAACTTCACCGGGGAACAGTACACCATCATCTCCGCCGGCTCAAGGTACTCGGCCAGTTCTGCCGTGTAGTTGGTGTTAGTGGTCGTCATGTTGGACGTCTGCAGCACTTTCTCCCAGTTTATCTCCGCAAAGAAGGAATGTGCCTTGAGGGCATCAAAGCCGCCGCGCTCCGCCGACCCAAGGCGCTCCTCAGGCACCGGCTGAAGGAGCTGCCTGACCAAGTCCTTGGCCGCTTCCGAGATAGCGGCCCCAGCTCCGCTGCCTCTTCCCTGGGCCCCCTTCCCCTCTGCACCTGACGAATTCGCCGTCTTGGACATCAGCAGGTCAGGAAACACGAGCGACTCGGGTTTGAACTTCTGCACAGCATTGCCCACCTCGACCAGCGAGCCGGAGAAGAGTCGCTCGCCCACCAGAAGCTCGTACAGCACACAGCCCAGGGCCCACAAGTCGCTGTACGGACTCGCCTTGCAACGCGCCACCACCTCCGGGGAGATGTAGGACGGTGTCCCACCAAAGTTGTTCGCCTCGTCGTCGCCATAGAAGCACGCATCGCCAAAGTCGGCCAGCTTCACGTGAAAGTCCCATGTGAGCAACAGGTTTTCCGGCTTGAGATCGCGGTGCACTATGATGCTGTCCTGCAGCGCGAGGAACCCGCCGGTATCGCTCTGCTGCCGTGGGAAAGTGAGGGCGTGAGGAGGCGCAGGGGGTTCATGTCCGAAAGCTATGGAAGAGGTGTGCGAAGGCAATTCTGATGGCTCACACAGCGACTCTTGCCAAGCCAGCCCCAGGACTGAGGTGCTACTACACATATCCTCTCCAATGTCACCAGTGCCTTCAGTCTCGCCGGTAGGCTGCGACGGCAGTGGAGTGATCGAAGCACACAGCGCCAGTCCCTTCGGCGCCGCTGCCGCTGCAGTCCTTTCGCTGTCCTGATATGAGGAATGCAGGCACGTGGAGTCGGAGAAGCCGTGTGGCTCCATGGTGCTTGCCGCGCCTGTGGCCCCTCTTATCCCGACCTTCCGGGATGTGCTGCGACTGCGGTCGTGCAGCAGAATGTCCCCTGCGCTGTCGTGGGATGGCGTCATCCAGTACGAGTGTTGCGACCCGTCGCGAAGGTACTCTAGGGCAAGTACGACGTCTGCCATGAATCGCGGCGCCATCTCGCGTGTGGCCCCTACCCCAAACTGCTCCTGATACTGTGCCAAGTTGCCCTTCTCCGCGAGGTCCATGACAAGGTAGAAGTTCGCCGCATCCTCGGCAACGCCGAAGACGTTCACCAGACATGGATGGTGGAGCCGACTTGCCATGCGCAGCTCGTTGTGGAATGCGTTCAGCTTCATGGTATTGCGGGCGAGGTCCATCTTCTCAATCACTTTGGTGGCGACCGAGCGGAACGGAACAGTGCCGTTGGAAAGTGCGTCGGACATCATCGACGAGTTCACGTCATAGCGAGCGATCGGGTTACGCGAAAAGTCAAAGGAAGATTGCAACGGGTTGGTAATGCCGCTCGACAGAAGCACGCCACCAAGGCTCCCTGGCCTCAATGTGGATGTCGCGGACACTGTCGACGTGGTAGCGGCAGCACCGGTGAGAATCGTACTGCCTGAAATCAATGAGCTGGAGATGCTGCCGGGAGCCACCTGCCCCCCAAGGGTCTCACTGGCACCGGCGCCACCTCGCACATGGGTGAGGGAGTCAAAAAAGCCGGTGTTTGTGCCTTTCGCCGTAGGGGCTGAGGTTAGAGTTGGGGTACCTGTGCTGAGGTGCGTAAAGCGCTGCGTCGCCCGCTCCGCCTTCTGCGCCGCTGCCGTCACTACGACATCGGTGGAAATCGCTGTTGCACCCTCACCATCGGACCGCGCTTCATCTTGCACCACCAACCTCGCAGAGCTGCTGCCATGCCCCCTTCGTCTAAGGGAAAGTCCTGCTCCCGGTTGTTGCTCCATCTCCTCCGTCTGATTCACTGTGCGCCGGTGCTCCTCACGGGCCGCCTGCACGGTCCGCTTGATCGCCTGCTGTGCCGTCGGCGCCAGCATCTCATCCCCTGCGCCATCACACGTGAGCTGGAGCTCGGGGCAGCTGACTCTCATCAGAAAAGAGGCCCCGCTCACCTCCCGACTCTCTTGTATGCCTTGCCGCCGCACCTCTGTGCCTTGGCTCTCCAGTCCCGCACTCGTCTTCTCCGCAGGCTCATCCTCTTTCCCTTCTTCCCTATCCCCCACCGTAGTTAGCTCTGTGGCGCACCGCCCGACTGTGCTGAGGGGATCGCTTGGGCGTATGTAGATCACTTGGGCAGGTGCCACGACTGCCGGTGGCGCGTCGATGCAAGAGTTCTCCTTCACAACTGCACAGGGAAGTACGTTTGGCGGACAGCAATAACCCTCCACCTGCGCCTTGTCGTTTGTGTCAGCTCCAACCATTGCTACTGCTTGCGCCGTGTGATCAGCCGCGTCGACATCGTTAACGAGCTTGGAGGAGACAAGATTTGGGGTTTGCGACAAAGTGCAGTGCAGAGACACATCCACCGTGACCGGGGGCACTACCGTCTCGCAGCGGGACGTCTGCCTTCCCTCTGTGGCAGCAGTTAGTGCAGTGTCTAGGGAGTCGCACCGGGTAGTTGGGGAAGTAAAGGAAGCGTAGGTGCGGGGCCTCGACCCCTCACTCTCGTCTTCATGCTCGCTTGCGACGCGATGCCCCACACGCATGGTGCTGCTGCGGTAGGTGTAGCCTTTCTCTATCGGCGAGAGCGGAGACTCAAGTGTTTGCCTGCCGGTGCTGGAGGTCACGGTGCATTCCATGTCCGGCTCGGTCTCTCCTTCGACCGCATCCCCCTCGGCCCTAGCCGGACGCGCAGACACTAAAACGCTAGTGGGGCAGTCCCTTCTTTCCTCGCATATACTTCTGCGCACCGTGCTGTCGTCTGTGTTGTCCGCCGCTGTGGCGGCGCTGTGGTCGCTACCGCGGGGATGGCCGGGGAGGACAGGCGATGACGTCAGCGAGTCCGCACACAAGCCAGCAGTTTGACCCAAGCGTAGCTCCAGCCCCGCCGGCAGCTGAAGGTCACCCTGCATCTGGCCGCTGAAGTCCATTGGGGTCACCGCAGTGGTCTCACGGCGCAGGGGCCTATCAAAGAAAGGGGAGAGAGGAGGGCTGGACGGAGTCGCGGGCGAAGCGGGGCTCACTGCACCGAACACCGGTGTCTCATGGGAGGCTGACGGCGCCGACAGCACGGTGGACTGCACCGCAGTCACGTTCGGTGTCGGACTGTCGCTTAAGCTCGGCGCGCGCGCCCAAGACGGATCCTTCACGAACTCCACCGCGCTGCTCCATCGAACTCCGGGACCAAGGCTGTTGTAGAACAATGCGGTCTGCTCGTTGTACGGCTGCTGGTGCAGCGGTAGCTCCGCGGGGGTGATGCTGTTGCTGCTGAACATCGACACCGCACCCAAGTGGGTGTGACCGCTCGTTTCGGCGACCGGCACAATAGTCCCGGGTCCACTCGTCTGCTCGGCCCCACAGTGGACACTGTTGCTGACCCCACCCACATTCTCGCTGACTCCGATAGCAGCGGCGATGGATGAGAAGCTGTGCGTGGAGACGCATCCGTTGGCTGGCGAGAATCTCGGCGTGCTGGCAATCGACGCGCTCGCAAGACTTTCTGTCGTCGGCGTGAAGATGCGCGGGACCTCGACACCTGGGGGGTAGAGCTCAGCTTGTTGCACGATGCCGTAGGCGCCAGACCCGAGTCGCCGCTTTCTATCGTGAGAGATACACAGTCGATCACGCGCGATGTACAGCTCCTCGGGCAAAGTAGGAAAAAGCTCTTTCAGATCTGGCACGTCGTTGCGCAGTGTGCTGCTGTAGCGATTGGAGTGACGCGCTGACCGGGCGGAGCGGCACGAGCGAGCAGAAGCCAAGGAGCAGGCGTTGGGGGTGCTGCGCGGGCCGTACCCGAGAACAGGGATGCTGGTCAGGCTACGTTCTGAATCGCTAATGGGGGCAGAGCGAGCGACGGGGAGGGAAATCGCCGGCACAGTTGGGATGACACCGCCCTTAGCGTTTACTGCTTGCTTCGCTACCTGGGTTGTCGTAGTTGGTGGGACAGTGTGCTGCGTTGTGGTGGGAGTGCTAAGCGGCGGCACGCAAGCTCCCTCCTCACTGGTCAACGTACGCAGCGGAAGGCGATCAGGCTTTTCCGGGGTCGGCGCGAATGTGTCAGAGATGATACAGGAAGCGTCGCCAGGCATGACAGTAGGTGACGAGCTTCGACTGCCTTCACCGCAGGGGGACTCTACTCGCAGCTTCGTCAGCGTCATTGATTCTCTGGCCTGAGAGCTAAGAGGGGACGATACTCCCGCACATGGCGCAACCACGGAGGACGCGTGCAAGCATGAAGTAGGGGACGAGATCACTGCGTGACTTCTGTGCAGTGCAGCGTCCGTCTCAAGGCTCTCAACGCTGGCGTCAAGGTGGATATGCGGACTGTAATACACTAGTGAGTTGGTGCGCAAGTGCAACTCGCTGTCCATGCTGCTATCGTCGTTGAGACTGAGTGATGACACGGATGCCATCGTAATCTTCGAGGGGTCATCTAAAGTGGAAATAGAGGCAGCTGCGGCGGGGTTACTCGAGTATAGCGACTCCACCGGTGACTGTGAGGTGAGGAGAGGAACGATCTCCATGTGTTCATTTGGCGCAGGCATACATGTGCAGACTGCCTGCGTGGCTCGCAGCTGCATGTCAGAGCTGCAGGCCAACCGTCCATGCAGGAGAGAGAGCTGCTTCTCTTCATTACTGACCGCTTCATGCATGGGTGGCGTAGAAAAGACCTCGCACGGTTTAGCACCTTCGTAGCATCGTTGACTACGCCTCAGTTCTTTGGGACTGTTGGTGCTACTGCTGCGGGGCTCCCGATGTGGTGAGGATTTCGCACTCGCTGAAGCCTCAACAGCGGATATGGAGACAGACACACTAACAGGTACGGAGTGGTCGACAGCGCTACCGCAAGACACCGTTGCAGAGACTTCGGGGTGGTGTACTTGGGATGACGGCGCCGTTTCCACAGCTCCCTCCTGCAGCATCCCTACGAAGTGTGGTTGAGCTACAAAGTGTGGGGAAGTCATGTATAAGACAAAAAGGGGGAAAAGAGAAAAGAATCACGCAGTAAACGTGTACAGCCACGCAAGCACCCCTATACACACACACACCCTCGTCACCGTCTCGCTTTTGGCTGCAGATGCGGGGACTCCTACAAGGGGAAAGCGTGGGTCTGTATCGAATGACTGTGCCTGCACCTCCCTCCCTCCCGCACACACACACACACACTTTCGTCTGCCTTTCCGCAGAAAGGGGAGCTCCGTCCGCTTGGGGAGGAGGAGGAGGGTTCCAGTGTGTGTGAGTCTGCGCGCACAGAGCTGCCCAAGAGCGTGCACTAAGGCAGAAAGAGAGACAGAAAGGCGGAAACGCACCTGCACGAGAGAGGTGAAGGTCAGGCAAACGCAGTCGTTTGCTGGATTGCGGGGGAGGGCAGAAGTGTCACACAAAACACATCGAAAAAAAAGGGGGAAAAAAAGAGGCGTGGAGGGGTGTGGTTGAGGAGCGCGCAGAAGCAGTGCGGCAAAGAGACGTAGAGAAAACCGCTTGCAGAGGACAACGAAGTACTCCTCACCATACAACGAGGGAAAGAGGAGCGTCGCATGCAACCAACCTGTTAGCCTCCATACGAGATTCCAGAGCTGATATTGCCCTCTCCCCTCCGACACGAGCAGAGTCTGTGAGGAGCAGATGAGCACAGGGAAAGGACAAACTAAACCGACTACCTGGTCGGCCCATGCGCCACGGAAACTGCAGAAACATGGGTAATAAGACTCAACGACCTCCCTCTCCAGTAGGGCACGAAGCGCGGCTGTATGCTCACACGCAGGATCGTCACTGTGAGTCACCCTTGTAAATTCTTTATCATTCATTCATTACTCAAACTCTGTTATACAGCGGACAAGAGCCGATGCGACCGCTGCAGCGAAGCTATGCGCAATGGAAAAGACACCGTCAAGAAAGAGGCGCTGCTGCTGCCGCGAGGCGCAGGTGGAAGAGTGAGGAGTTGCTGCGCGTAGTACTCTCCCGACCGCTTTCATTTTCCCCTCAACCCCATACCTCAGCTTTGGATTCCCACAACTGCAGGGGGAGTGAGAAGTCGATGAGGAGTAAAGAGAAAACTATAGGTTCGCGCCGCCATCATTTGGTGCGACTCAGCAACTGAGCCCTGCTTTTCTTTTCCGCTTTCCTCCTACTTCGTCTGCGCTCTCCTTTTTCGTCTCCATCGTGAAAATCAGGAGAGGATCCACCTCTTCGAAGATGTCGAGAAGCACGCCAGATAAAACTCGACTGCAGTGGCGAAAAAGGGGAGGCAAAAGAACTACACAACAGTAGAGCAGTGTGCCTTTTTCTTCTCCCCCCCCCCCTGTTGCCCTTCCCACTCGCACGTCACGCCTAAAACTGAGTTAGAGGGCGAAGATATAAATTAACATAGGGGAGAGAAAGAGACGAAACGTTCGCCCTTTTCACACATTTGCGGCTGTTTGAGTCCCCCAAACGCCCCTCCCCCTTGTGGCTCCTTTTTTTTCTCCGGGGAATCCACAAAGGAGGAAAAGAAAGAAGAGAGACAAATAGTGAGGCCAGAAAAACAGCTGGAAGAGAAAAGGGGAACCCTCTACTGAACGGGCATACACATTGGGGACAGCGGATCTCTCACTCTATACGCCTCGGGGACTACAAGAGAAAAGGAGAAAAAAAGGAGGTCGCAAAAGAAAATAAAAAACTAAAGAGCGGACGCCGCACATGACGAGCAAAGAAAATGAGAAGAAGAGTAAGCTGCCATAGAGAGGAAAAAACACCAGAGCACGCGTTTCGCTGTCTTATTCCACTTGTCCCCTCCCCGTCATCTACGCTTGTAAGCCTGTGAATGCCATCCGCCCCCCGCCCCACCCCCACCGATAGCGTGAGATCAGAGAGAAGAGAGGGGGAGAAGGCACCTATTCAGCTGAGGCGCTCCAGCCCATTTTCTAGCCCGCGATGGGGCGATGTCACCAGCCGTGTCGGGCGTCACCAGGTAGGGAGGGGGAAGCGGATTCTGCGTGCTGCTCTTACGGAGTTGCGGTTTATCTCCTTGGCCCCTTCTACGCAAGGGCAGCGCTTGCCCCCTCTCCTATCCACCATGTCTCGCCCGGCGGCCAACATGATGGGGGCTGGGCCTGTGGGACTGACTCGAGCTCACAGACAAGGCGGCAAACCCGCCTAGCATCCTCCGCAGCACAAGAGAGAGGAAAGAGAGCCCCCGGGCCCACACCCATACCCGCACGTCGCGGCCGGAAGCGGCCGGGAAGAAATAGCTGAGACCCATACAGGAGGGCGAAGCAGCCTTTGCAATGGGGAGGGGAGGGAGGGGCAGGGGAGAAGCACCAAGCTTCGTGGTGGAGGCGTGGACGAAAAGCTGGAAAGAAGAGAAGGGAGCACCTGCACGCGTGATCCCACAATGTATGAGTGGCAAATCAGCCCTCTGGACGCCATCCCAATGAAACCAACGTTCCCTTTTTTTTTTTTGCGTTGCACAGTGGGACACCTCACACCACTTACGAGCTTTGGGAAGAGGGGAAGTAAGATTCGCCAGCACGCAGCGTTCTGGAGGACACTTCACACTGCACATACTACGGTGTGAAGCGCTAACGGTGGGGGAACGAGGGAAAATGCCAAGTACAGCCTGTGGTTTACGAAGGGTGATGAAAATAGAAATAGAAATGAACCCAAAAGGAATGGAATGGAGTAAAACAACGGGAATACGACGCGCAAAAATAGGCGGCGCACACACACACACACGCACACAGGGTGGGTATAGAAGGCACAGATTCATAGAGCCGGGCGCGCTCTCAGAGAGCTAGGAACCGGGCTGTGCTATAAAAGGAGGGAAAAAATGTGTATGGAAACAAAAGTCCATCACCGAGAAGAAGAGGATAATTAAAAGTAACACGGTAAGGAAACAGAGGAAACCAAACCATAGAACTTCACGATATACCCCTGAGAGAAACAAAAAGAAAAGGCAAGAGATAAAGCTTGGGGAAAGAAAACCAAAGAGCAGACAGCCAGCCGTTTCATACGAGAACTGCCTCCATTCTTGCTTCAGTGAAGAGCGGATGCCACCGTGTCAAGCTGAACTTCGCCACAGAACACTTAAAAAGCGAATGAGTATTCTGTGCAGGTGGCGTTTTTCTGCGCTTTAAAGTGATCCATTAAAGGGGGCGTCTCTCTCCCGCTAAGAGACTTACATTTCTTTCGCTCTTTCCTCCCTGGCGCATTGCGCTTTTACCCTTTTCTTATTTCCTTCTGTGCCGGGGCCTGCGCCTGCATCAGATGACCCGTGTATTATTGGTGCGGGCCGTGCAACCCTTCCTTAGGATTCTTCTTTGTTGGCTCGTTTACTTGCCGTTTCGATTATGATCAAACCTCGTTGGTAAGCACGCCTACTTCTCTTTCTGTGAATCCTGTTGCTGTTTTCAGGCCTGTATCGTTTGTGCATAGCTTTGGCTTACTATGACACCATGAGAGAGACACACACAGCGTAGAGAACCCGAGGGCAATAACTCTGATAAGAGAGAGAAAACGAAGGTAGAGGGGGGGGGGGGGGGGGCGGAGGGCTTCATATATGTGTGGAGGCGGCCTACGCGTCAATGAAAGAAACAGCACTAGGCAAGAAAAAAAGGAAAATGCTCAAGAGAGGCAAAGCAGAAATACAAAGAGGGATTACTCGTGAGAGCTTGCTGAGCAACATCTACCACGCAACCGCGTCTTACGAGAAAAAGAAAAGTGAAGAGATGAGCAGAAACAAACTTGCAAAGGTGTCTCACTTTTTTTTTTTCATTTTCAGATAAAAAGAGTGAAAACAAGAATACACTCCTGTTGGTGCTATTTTGTTTTTTCTTCCTCGACCAGTCCATCGCACATTGCCATGATGGTATGGGCTCTCTGTGAATCAGCACGTATAGGCGTCTCCAGCTGCGCGTTGGCGCGGTTGTCACGCACGCTACAGGGAACCAGCACCGGACAGGTGAAAAGGAGGAGAACATGGAGGGAGATGAAGCAAGAGACCTAAAGACGCAAGCCAGGCATGAACGAGAAAGAGGGGAGATTAGTCTCTTTGGTCGCAGATGTATAATAATAAAAAAAAAAATGAAAGGCGTATGTCAACGTGGTTCGAAAGGCAGCGTTGTTATCGTTACAGAGTGCAAAAAAAAGCCTGCGTGCGTATCCTCTCGCTACGCTGCTGCACTTTTGTTTGTTTTATGCCCTTTAAGAGAGAGAAACGAGAGGGAAACCAACGCTGGTATAGCGAAGCACTAAAGGAGAACGCAGAGCATCGGATCGAGAAAAGGGAAGAGTAAGTGTAGGTCGTTATCAGTGAACGACAGAAGAAAGAAGCTGAGGCTTCTGCTAGGCTACGCTGCTGTATACGTCATAAATTCTGGTGATTTTCTGATTGAAAGAGGAAAGACGTTGGGATCATGTAGAATGAAGAACGCGTCCCTTTCGACATTAACGTGGTTCGCATACGTCGCGCAAGGAGACACACACTGTTTGGTTGTCCATTGGGGGTTTCACACTTTCTTTGGGTGCTCAGTGGGCGTCTAAACGACTGCAAACATCGAACGCTGGCGGCTCGGCAGCTGCCTGTGCCTGCCACACGTCGTGTGTGCCTTGCGTTGATCGGAGAGAACCCGATCGATTTGGACAAGGGGATTCAGGCTAGACCCCCTCCTGAACCCTCGTCAGGCTTCCTTTTTTGTTTGGACCACTCCACCTTTCCGAAGACTTCAATGGGCATCCTGGGAAGAAACGCAGGAGAGCGGCAAAGCATCCCCCCTTATGTTTCTTGAAGAACACGAAGGGAAGAACAATGGGCGAAAAGAAAAAGGCACTCATGCAGCATCTGAGTGAGTGCCTACTAAAATGAAAACTAAAGGACACGAACACGCAGCTGCAGAAATTTAATAATAATAATAAAACAGAAGAGCACTAAATACACGCAAAGACGAATGAAAATTAGTAAATGTCCAAGAACAGAAGAGAGAGAGAGAGAGCCGACATAACGAAAAGAAAAAAAAAGAAAGAAAACCCCCAGAAAAACAGGTGACAATGATGACTGGACGAAGAAGAAAAAAATAAAATAAAACGAACCAAACATATGACCCCGGTGGCTGGAAAGGAAAAGTGATTGGTGGATGCTGAGAAGGGGAGAGAGAGAGGGCCAGAAAACTTGAGTTTCCTCACACCCAATGCAAGCAAAGAGAAAAGGCAAAAGGAGCTTGGGTAAAAAAGAAGTGAAGGCAGGCATACTAACGCGGAGAAGCGAAATACACCCATGGAAAGCAGATAATGCGCCGGCGCACGTTGGGTGTTCTAACCCTCTGGTGCACCACCAGTACCTAGAAAACGAGCCTACGTGTCAAGAACCATGAGCTCGTAGTGCGCTTGTTTCTCGAAACGCGAATACTTGAGCAGTCGTGCTTTCCTCAAAGACACCAAGACAGACATGCACGCGTAAGTACCCGAACACAGAGAGTGGGTAGCCCAAGAAAAAGGTTCACACGATACTCTCTCTCAATAGAGAGAGAGACGCTATCGCATTCAAGCACGGAAAGGGGTGGAAGAAAAAGGCTCAGAGACACAGAACGTCATACGAGCAATTCGTCTCTCCGAGAAAGGGGCAGAAGGAGACACAAGAGAAAAGACGAAGATGGCAAAAGGAAGGCACAACATTTTACTCAGCACGTCATACGCTGAGGTGCTCACGAGCGCTGCCTAGCCGATCACCTTTGTCGCAGGACAACAGAAGTGGAAAGGGAAAAGAGAACAACAAGAAAAAAAAATCAACGAGCGAAAATAAAGAGGAAGAGGCGAAACAAGGGGGGGGGGCAGACAGAGAGCCACCTGTCCCTTCAGAGCCAAGACACACGGACGGCTGTGTCTGTCTGTCGGCGCAGTTACCCAAAAAGCCCGGCGCATGCAAACGGCACAAAAAGGCGCGCACGGGCAGTAAGTGAAAAGTATTACATCTCCTCGACAAGAGGCGAGAGCCAACGAAGAGAGAGCAAAGAGAAGAGGGAGAGGGGAGGGCGAGCGAGTCAGCGATATGGAGATCGAGTAGGGGGGGTAAGAAAAATAGCGGATCGATTTACCGGTGACATGGAAACGTGGTACCATCCTTTCTGTTGCTTTGGAGAGGGGGAATCGAGAAGAAGCGTCGACGCGTCAGTGTATGCGATTTGTTTGGTCGACTAAAATGACATGTAATCACCAAAGCGAATGTGAAAGAGAAGAGAATGGGAAGAAACATTTAGCGAAGGGACAGAGGTCAGTATCTGAGGAAAAAAAAAACAATCGGGAAAAGTCCATTCGCCAGAAATGAACGTGAGGAGCAGAGAGAAAGATGGGGCCAAACGGTGGTGAAATGATACAGTGCGGGGGAGTGGTGAGGCGTGTAGAGGAGGCAGCAGCACACAAAGGAACAAAACGGCAGGAAAAAGATCAGCACACTTCGATCTTTATCGAGAGCGAAAAAAAAAAAGAGAGAGAGACAGGGAGAGGGGAGGCAAGGGAGTGAAGTTGAGAGGGAAAAAAAAAACACATGAGGAAGAAAGCAGGAAATGGGTGAAATAAATGTGATGGACAAAGTCCTCCGAAACCACTAACGAAGAGAGGCGGTAAAGGGGAAAAAAATGAGCGAGAGGATGAAAAGAAGAGCGGCCTCGATGCTCACACCAACAATGACATCCAAGAGCCATCACGAAACACCCATGCTTTGGTGCTTCCCCATGGCCCAGAGGATGCAGTGCAAGGGAGCGATGCGGTGGGTCGCCACGACTGAGCTTGTATGGTGCTTGGGGTATACTGCAGTTGTGGCATGCCAGGGGATGCTGTCACGCCGCCAGAGACGTGCATCATGGGCAGTGCCGATAGGGCGGATGCTGGAGGAGCGCAGCCCTGCGGAGCGAGGTGGAAGCAACCTTCCCTATCCATGAAGACGAAACCCAAGGCCGGAGAGTCCGTTGTGTTCGCAGCGCTACCGTTGCTCGAAAAGAAAGATGGCGTGCGAGCCTGCTGAGCCACAGGCATGGCGGACGCGGGAAGCGGCTGCATGATGGAAGCCGTGTTTGCCATGTAAGCGGTCGAACTCTCTGGCAGAATGGGAAATGGGCTCTGGGCTCCATTTTGCATTCTGCTGGACGGCAGAGAGGCCGGTATCGCGTGCCTGGTCGGAAGCGTCCCAGGAGTCGCGTACAGAGGCGGAGTCATCCAGGAATGTAACGGCGTCGTCGACTTTGCCGTGCACAGCCCCTCAGACGGAACGCTAGAGTGACTGCCTGCCACAACTCTCTTCGGCGGGGTGGTGGACGGGTCAACGTGTGCGCTGGCCCACGGAGGGGATTCCATGGATACCGTCTTCGCTTGTGAAGCAGACGATAACGATGGCACCGCCGTCCAGTCCGGCGTCTTGCGAAGAGGCTCGATGCTGTGACGCACCCCATTTACAAAGAAGCACGGAACGGTAGCGTCACTGCTGCTTTGTATTGATGCGACACAGCCGCCGTTGCCACCCTTAGTGATGGCAGTAGTGGTAGGCGACGAGTAGAAGGGTGTGGGGCTGCTGCCCGACGCAACCTGGTCATCAGGGGAATCGTGCTCCTCTTCGCTCGAGTACCCGTCGTCCTGCAAGGCAATCGTGCTGCCGGCAAACGAGGAAGTGCGGTGAGCATCAAGCTTGACTGGCAGAACTCTATCCTTTGCACTTGCGTTGCTCTGCTTGGAGCCAATCGTGGGAATAGGACAGGATCTGGGAGCAGTGTTCAGCTCATCCACACTCGTGGATTCCGACTTGCTCTCAAATTCAAGGTTGCTGAGCAGTCGCTGCCACGCAAAGGCGTTGTAGTTGTGGTGGTCGTTGTCGCAGATACCATCAACAGAAGAAACCTGCCACATCGACATGGTGATATTAGTGTTTTTTTGTTGTTGTTTTGTTGCCTTTGAACAATTCGCAGTGCGCGAGATGAAGAGCGAGGAACGGGCACAGAGAGAACAAAAACACGCAATGCGCTGAATCGAGAAGCGTCTTTTATGCGTGGCTCGAAGTAAAAATAAGAGCAGAGAAGACAAGAAAAAGTCGAATGGCCCAGAGCGTTCGTTTTCTTTCGCTTGGTAGGGGGCTTCGGTGCCAACGCTCAACCAGGCAACACGAAAGAGCGAAACACGCGCACAACGTAAAGCAGAAACAAGAGAGAGGAAACACAAAGAGGAGCTGAAGATTGGCAAGACAAAATAAAAAGCCAACAAAGTGAAGAGAAAGGGGGGATGAGAAAAGGCAAAAAAAAAAAGATGTTGTGAAAAGCGCTCGAGAGGAAGGTCGAGAATAAGAGAGGCGGAATACGTAAGAGCTCTCTACAGTGAACTCAACTGTAAAGCATGTCCTGTGGTGCAAATCTCTCCGTGCAGTGTAGGTGTAGGCGCACGTGTACGAGTGGGCAATTTGTTAGTGGGGCTCGAGTGCCCCTAGCAGAAGGAGTGGAAGGATGAGAGGGGGAAGAAGGCCAGCGTATGGAAGCCTCCGTCAATGAATCAGTTGGCTGCAGCACAGTAAAGCACAAACGTGTGTGTGTGCGTGTGAACACACTCGTTTCTTTGCCAGCGTGGGAGGGGGAAAGAGAGTTGCACCGAGGCCATGAGGGAGTGAGAGCATCCGTCTGAATCGATCCGACTTCAGGCGTTTGTGCGGTTGCGCCGCTTACACCGAGGCCACACCGGCAGGGAAAGAGTGCGTCTTATTGGGGAGCGTAGATACGCCTCTACGCTGTGCTTGTGTACGGGCGAAAGTGCGGGGGCGCCAACTCTCCCAGCTTCCCCTCTCACCGGGTGGAGACATGCAGGCGGTTGGATAGGCGAGACTTACGCTGGCGACACGGAGAGTGGAAGCAACGGGCGAGAAGGGACCGTGAGGCGACTGGGCCCCTTATCAGCCAAAATCAAAACTAGGAAGAGCACTAAAGGGGCAGACAAACGATCCTGCACTGGGTGAGGGAAGCCACAAAAGTGACCTCGACTGCTGCCCCGATCTCGTCGCGCCGCTGATGTCCCGAGAAAAGCGTGCGAACAGAGCACAAACGTAGGGAACACGACAAGCAGCGCTCTTTCGTCGCAGGGGCCGGCCCGCTCTCACTTGCCGGCGTAGGAAGGAGAGAGGGAGGAGGCGGTAAAGGGGAGGAGAGAGGGTGAGGGTTAGCCGTCAACACTCACAGTCCGAGGCACGCCTTCACCATAGTATAAAGCTGGGAGAAAACTGGGGGAGAGAGAGCGATGCACCGCTTTTACGTGCTTAGGAGAGAAAGAATAGCAGGGGGGAATAAACAGAATGCAAGACGAGCATCAAGACAAGAGAGCGAAGCGGAAAACACGCATACACAACGTGGCAGCAAAAAAAAAAGAGAAGACGATCGGGCGTAGTGTCTTCGTTAGGCGCGAAAATGAGAGAGGGAGTGCGCACAGCGCTCCGATGAACGAAAGGGAAGAAAAAAAAACAGCAATCGAAGAAGCCGGTGTTAAAGCCAAAGCCCGTGACGTTTAAAAAAAGGAATGGAGGGTGTTGGAAAGAGTGATCGTCGGAATAGCCCGAGGCGTTATTCGCAGTTACTGTGATGATTGTTCAGTCATACGCTGATATTCGCGTGCGTGCTGAAGAATAGGAATCAAGTTGAAGAGAGCATGGAGAAGGGAAAAGAGTGAAGAGAAAGCACACGAGATGCACTTGCAGAAAAAAAAAGACCCATTTTGATCAGGCCTTGATTCCCTCAATCTTACCAGCGAGAGCTTCTTTTCCACCCATGAGGGAATCGGAGAGCCGATAGGGGTACGCCACAACGCCCATCCTCCCTGTGAACGACACTCAACGGGGTGCGCCCATGTCCTGCTTCCGTTTCCCGCGCTGCCTCTCCTCTTTTGTTTGTTCTCTTTTCTCTGTCTTACCGAGACACTTCGCCTCACAACAGTGTGACCACAAACCAGAGAGCAGATCGCCTCTCCTCCTCCTACACCCGACACGTCGTGAAGCCGGAAAAAAAAAAGATGGCCGGCGTTCACTTAGGTGGTTTCAGTTGACCCTTCCGCTCGCGCCACCACTCTTCCTCGCGCTGAGCCTCGCGCCTGCGCAGCATGTCAATGGCATCCTGCCCAAGGCTAGAGTGATCAGGGACGGAGAAAAGGCTATACTCCTTTAGCGTCGGTAGCGACGGCCGACGTGCTCCGGAGAGGTGCTGCTTCTTCCAGTGGCTGAGGTTGTACTCTAGGTCAGTCTGCAGGCGCGGCATCACGTGTTCCTTCCAGCGCTGCTGCACCTCCTCTGTGCTCGCCTCTGGAATGTCCGTGTAGCGACGCACACGATCGGCGATCGTGTCCTCCTCCGCCTTCATTTGAGCTCCGTACTGTTGGATGTAGTAGTCCCACTCCCTCTCCGTCAGCTTTCGGTTCCACTTCGCCGGCGGTTTGTGGCGGGCACGGGTACCCTCGTAGTTCCACAGATATGGGTTCCAGACACCCTGCACGCTCCTGCGCTGCATGTGCAGATGAGAAGCAGAGAAGGAGTGATTGTAGTCGTTTCCTTCGTTCACCAGACGATGGAAGCGAACGTTGATCCCCATTGAACTGAGAAAGCAAATGGAGTACGCCTTCTCGCTTCCATCCCGGTAGACACCGGTGATGCTACTCTCCGGCCACTGCCGAGGACGAATGTCGATTTTCACCTGTGGATACTGCCGGTAGAACTCGGGCAGGTAGGTGGCCATGAACTGCCGCATCGCCGGATTCCCCTTGTTGGGGCTATACGACACGATGATCTTCTGCAAGCAAAGCTCACCGTTGCGGCTCATCCTTACTTCGCTATGGGGAAAAGGCTCTGTGCGCGTGCGTCGTGTTGAGAGAAGGATGCGTGGAGAACAGAGGAACGAAAGAAAGTGAAAGAATCGAGAAGGCAGTTGGGAATTTAACCAGTGAGAGCGCACACATCGGACGAGATTCCTGCGACTGAAAAGAAGTTTGGAAGGGAAAAGACTCGATCTCACTCAAGGGGTGAAGGGGAAGGGGGGGGTGCATGCAGTCGAGAGCACGTCTACGAGAGTGACGCACTGTGGAGCTGCACAACATACGCAGTCGAAGAGCCGCTTTCCATAGCTCGATGGCATGTGTGTTATGGATTACATGCCTGTGAAAAAGGGGAGACGACGATGCAAGGGATGCAGGCTATACACACGACTCCTCCCTGACATATCCTACAGGCAGCAACGGAGCTGTGATGCAGCACCGCCTACATAGCGGCGTGACTCGCACTGCATACAGCCTCATCGACCCCCAGGAGAAGGGTCGATGCATGCCGTGGTGCAGCATGAGTCGACGCCTATCCCTTGCGTAGTGGCCATGCTTGTAGCGTCCAAGGTAGGCGAGCCTGAACCGCCTGAATACCAAGCCGCCCACCGCTTGCACGACTGCTCAGCGGCCCTTTCTCACCCGACACCCCATCTATGGTGCGCTCCTCCATGCTCCGATTGTACGAAGCCAGATGACGTTGGACGTCACGCAAAAAACCCTTCATCGGATAGTTCATCTCCACCCGTGCTCCTTGCTTGACATCGGTATCAGAGTTGCTGCCAACGCCGAGCAGCTGCTCCACAGTACGTTGAACGAGCCTTCGGTGCTGCGCCACAGGTTTGCTGGAGCTACAGAGTCGTGCGTACGCTTTGCTTGTCCGAGGAAAGGCCGACGTCAGCATACCCCCTTCTTCAATGAGAAACTGAAGCGTGCAGAAGAGCGGCCAGGTGCTTAGTGGCTCCGTCTGGTCCATCTGATGTGCTTCACTCAGGCTCTCATCAGTGATGGAGGCTTCCAACCTCTCCATCAGCTCCATCACACCCGCGTGAGTCTGGCGCATCGTTTCCATGTCGCCCGTGTTCAGAGACACCAGGAGAGCATCGATGGCCGATGTCACGTGGCTGCTCACTGTCGATGCCTCGAGATACTCGAGTAGCGATGCAAAACCCCCAAGCTGCGTTGGGGAGGCTGCGCCAAGGTTTCCCCCAGAGCAAAGCGGGTGGTTCACCACGTGAACCAAGTCCTCCGCTCTGTACAGCACTACACTACGTTCTGTAGAAGCACCAGCAGGAGAGTCGACCTCGTGATGAACGGGTGGTGCCTTAATGCGCACCTCTCTTGCACATTCTGAGAGAAGAGGAACGGAGAGACGACCTCTCAAGGTGGTGTGTGGATCAAGGAGAAGCGTATGGGGTTGCTCAAGAGCGCGGAGCAACAAAAGACTGTGGTGCACAGAGGGGTGCCAAAGCATGGACGCAGGACATCTTATGGCAAACATGAGGATAGAGGGGCAAGACCAGGGGTCTAGAACAAACAAGTCCGCTAAAGTCAGCGTGCTTGCCAAGACAGAAGCACGATGGCGCAGTAAGTAGCGAATTCCGTTCTTGTGTGCAGTAACAGGACGGTCAGAAATACACAAAAAATAGCAAATGCACAGAGGTGTGGAGGAAGAAGGAAAGAGGAAGAAACGTGCATTCCTTGGCCGCAGCAAGAGGAGAGTGCGTCACGTGACACCCATGCACGCTGTGAGCGTCCACCTGAGGCACAACGTAGAGCCTGCGCCGCTGTGCTACAGTAAGGGTGGCATCAAATACAGAAGAGAAAACGCACATGAACTTCTGTGGTGATGTTTACTTCCTCCATAATCCAGATGCATCTCCCCAAAACACCGCCGACTAATGGTGCCAGTGACAGCGTACTCAATGAGCAGGCAGTGCCGCACCTCTGCTGCACAATCACCCAGTTTTTCACTGTCCTCTTCCGATCTATGAACCCGTAGAGAAGCACCTCGGAAGTGAGAACTTTTGTCGGGGTTTCCTCAGCAAGAATCAGGAAAGGCAGAACGGAAGAATGCAGTGATGGAGGGGGTTGCAGGGGGCAGGCGTATATATGCACAGACATACCCTCCCTACTCTCCACAGAAGGGGGAGAGAAAGTGGTGTTGGGGGTCTCACCTGGCTACCAGGGGACGGCCGTGCACATACACACGTGAGTGTCCGGGGAGCACCTCCGGGCGTATGGCGATTCGTTCTGCCTTTTGGTCGGGTACTTCGACTCACGAGGCGGTAGCTAGAGGCTCCTCCTCCATCGCGAGGCGAACGCGGGCGTTGCGAGGCGCAAGTGAAGTGCGGGCGAGATGAGCTCAGGCAGGAAAGCGAGACTTGCGGCTGCCAAGGGGGCGACAGCAGGGAGAGAGAGTTAAAGGCGAGGGCACCGAGTGGAGAATGCCACCGACGAGGCCATTAGGGGCCGCTGCGGTTCCGTCTGGCTTCCACCGTTTTTCTTCACTACGGTCGGGAAATTCACCGCTCGGGCACGCAAAGAAAAAAAGACGGGTAAGCTATCTGGGGTCACTTGTCAGACGGTATTCAACGACACAGACGAAGCAAGGCCACACGGCTGCGTTAGCTTCTCCATTGCCTATCCTCATCACTGTTTGTCTATTTTTGACTTTGGAAAAAAAAAAAAACACAAAGTACATCCAGCATGGACTGCGAAAGGGAAGGAAAAAACAAACGCAGTGCTAACTTCAGAACACAAGGACGCAGACGAAGATGAAATGAGAATCGCTTTGGAAACGAAAGGGTACCGTTTCATAGGATATCCTATCAAACCCTATAAAACAAGTTTTAAGCGTCCTCGGTTTACACATTCACAAAGCCTGAGCCTACCCAGCAACTCTTGAACCACCGCCGTTTCGCCGTGAGAAAGTGACTTAGATGTCCTCCGCCGTCATCGTCAGCATCGGCGGGTTGATGTGGAAGTACGGGCGAATGAACTTGCCGTCGCCAGCCCACACATCGTGGCCGTGCGAGAGGGCGTACTCGCGGGCGTTCTCACGCTTGAAGTGCTCCGGCCAGTCCATCATATACACGTGGTAGAAGGATGAGTAGAAGACAGAAATATAGGTCAGGTACAGGAAGGAGAAAAAGCCAGCCCAGTTGATCATGGAGCGCAGCTTGGTGAAGCGGTAGGGATCTCGCAAACCGAGCTGGTACATGGCACGCCAGTACCACTCAAACATCTGCTTATGGGAGGCGCCCAGCATGTGCAACGGGATTTCGTCCCAGGCAGCCTTGAAGCGGTCGGTAGAGTGCATGTCACCGCCGAGGAGGGGGCGGCTGGGACGCATCATGAGAGCGCGGTGTGACGCCGTGAAGCTCACGGCGGGGACGGTGCGGCGCAGCATGGCCTTCGAGTGAGTATGAGTTTCGCTTCTACGAAAAAAAAAAAACGGAAGAGAACTCCGAGCTATTTCGAGGTGGGAAGAAGAGCGCAAGTGGGACTGAGCTCTTTGCAAACCAAAGGCGTTGTGGATAAAGATAAAGCTCGGATACGGTCGGTAGAAAAGGGAAAGAGGAGTGTAGGCAGAGGATGCATGAGGTAGAGAGAGACTTCAACATCGGGGAAGCACCAGACCATCGTCATTCACTCTGCCTGTCCCTTTCATAAGAAAGGGAGTCCCCGGCTTGGAGTGCAGCGCTTTTCTCGGACGTGACAAAGAGAGATCCGAGCTAGCCAAAGGCAGCTCAAGTCAAGCCTGAGGAACAGCACGCAATTCTTTTTTCACTTCCGAAATACAGTAAGGAATGTGACAGATACCCTCAGAGAATGGGGACTTAGCACCCCGCTTTACACAGCACCAGCCACCTCTGCTCTTCTCTTTCAGTGGAAAAAGAACAACTCAATCCTTGAAGAGATTAGCAGGAAAAGGCACATCGATAGCGCAGATAGAGCGAGGAAGAACAGCAGCTGATGCACCACCTGATCACCAGAAGCGATACCACTGCCTCTTGTCTGTCTCACTGGGTCGCCACTGCTTATTCTTCACGAGGCACCGCATGAGTACTTGGCGCTCCGTATTGCAGGTGGCCGTCCGCCCTCCCAGCTTCATCTCGGTAGGGCAACGGTAAGAACACCGCAGCAGATCTTGGTTGAGTGAAAAGCATGGGTGACTCTTGTCCATGTTCGTGTTGGCAGGCCGAACCGTTTCCTGATCGTACTCACGTGTCCCCTGCTCCGACCACCCTGAGAGAATCTCCAGGTTGTGGTTTTCATCGTGGGCGTAGATCATGTTGCGCACAATGTGGCCGCCGCTAAAGCGCGACGGGTTCGCTGGCGCCTCAGGGTCAGCACTCATGACTCGCTTACGGTATCCCTGTGCGTGAGAGTCAGCCGTTGATAGAAGTGTAGTTGCACGACGTTTGCAGGCGATTAGCTCGCACCTCTGGGGTGAGCCAAGGCTACCCGTCAAAAGCGACAACACAGAAGCTACGAAGAGAAAGAAGGAAGGGAGAGGAGGCTGAACGGTGCTGCAAGGCGATGGCGCAACAGAGGACAAGCACAAAAAGCTGCGGCTTAAAGGCCAACCAAGTGGCTGAGCCAGAGGGTGCATGTGTGCACTGAAGCTTGCAGCAGAAAAAGAGTCTGTCTGACCACAGAGGCACTAAGAGTGGAGATGTGTACGACACGAGAGAGGCTGATCAAGTAAAATAAACGTATGTGTGTAGTACCAAGAAAGGACATCACTGCAAACAACCATGTGAGCAAAGCGCAACCACGAATACTTCAGCGCACAAATCCCTGCTACTCACACAAAAGTGCGCCGGCATGCAAGCAAAGACGCGTCCGAACACGATCTCTGGTTTCACGTCGCAAACGGGAATCGCGTCTGCCAGCGCTGGTTGTATATCCCCAGTTTCGTGATTGACCTCGATATGCCTCGTCGCTCCCGCTCCAATAGACGAGTCTTAGTTGACAGACCCTGCGACCGGCGCTCGTTGTTCATACCCTTGGCGTCCTCGCGAGCAAGTGGCATGCCCGTCCGTGGGTTTATGTTCACGGGCATGTACTTGTAGTACTGGTATGGCTGTTGCCTTCCCCAAGTCCAGGTCGGCTCTAGCCAAATCTCGCGCTGATTGTGCTCCTTTGGATTCGCTGGACAACGCACGACAAGCGTGTCCTGAACCCAATGAAAGCGGCAGCACTCGCAATGCAATTTCAGCTTGTTGCGTGATACCAAGCCGGGGTGCTTGTCCGTTGATCCCTGCAGCTTCTTCATGTGATGCGTCATCCGCCCATCCAGGTTGTTTGGCGGGAAGAGTACCTGTTTATTCTTTGGGCCACATGTGTACCCAAGCGGGAAGAAGTTAAGCTTGAGTGCCGTCGCACGCAGCACCTGTCGAAAAGATGGCGTACAACGTAGCATCAGCTCACGATTACTTGGCACCTACCTTGTACTCTGAAATACCGCACGCGGACAACCGAGTACAAGGTGCCGTTGTGTGTGTGTGTGTGCATGTACCTGTGTGTGTCGAAGCAGCAGTGAAGAGATGAAAAGCGAGCGATGAGATGTAAGAGGGAATTGTTGAGGCACCTCTTTTCTACCCGCTTTCGCTCAGCAAGGGAAAGAAGCCAGGCACTCAATCAGGGTCTCGGCCGGCCCCTTGCCAAACCGAACAGGGTTCTAGCAAGTGGAAAAGGGCTTGAGCATGAACAAGGAAGCACAGGAAACCAGAGGAAGAACTTTGTGTGTCATTGGCAAATGATTCATCGCACCGCTATTGCAGGAACCAAAAGGCTCATCCCTGCAACTTCATCACCCGATCGGTAGGCTGTTTCGGTCGATACATAATCACGAGAAAAACTTTAAGTGGTTCACGGCACCAATCGCCCCTCACACTCGAAAAAAAAAAGAGAGAACAGGAGAACAGTCAAAGGGAAAAGAGCGTCTTTTCACCGAAGAGAGTTTAAGGCACCGGGAAAAAAAAAAAGGATGGGAAGAAACGAAAAAAAAAAAGGAGAGCAAAGGAAAAACGAAAGGAACAGAAGTATTGGGCATACGCATTCCATCCAAGCGGCTAAAAGTATGCATGGCACTACACCCCTTCTGTCAAGCAGACATCAGTGGGACCCAGTAGGTGTCAATTAACTGGTTTATTTTCCACGTTCTGTTGCGAGTGGAGGAAAAAGGAATACAAGAGGGCCTGACTTCATAGAGGAATACAAATTCAAAAAAAAGAAGCGAAAAGAATCACCCGTGTATGCCTTTCCTTTTCGTCGCCGCTCTTTAGCTGAAACACATTCAATGGGCACCTCAAGTGTGCCAGATAAACCCCAGCCTGTATAAAAGGCAACGATTATAATACCCTCAAGAAGGAGCCACAGCAACGCCAGAAATATTGTTTTCAAGGCATTCATTCTGCTGTAAAACATAGGCTTAACTTCATACCACTCAACCTGCCACAGGCCCATCGCGTCGTGCGAAGAAGCGGCAAACACGCGTTGCACCAATACGCTGGCTCAGGCAGCTGAGCAGGGCCGCGGCCTCAAGTGCTACCCACCACCCATCCAGCAGGTTGCCTCTCAGCCGCTCTCACTATGCCGGTTGCCGCCCGGCGCCTCCTCCCGGGGTGGCTCAGGCCCCCTCTACCAGTAGGCGGTGAGAGCCAGGTGCGATACACTCGACTCACCCTGACACCCTGTCCATCCTATAGATGACAAGCATGTTCGCTGCCACAGGCCGCTCCGACGCAGCGCCCTCCAGGCCCCAAGCGCCGACATCCGTAGCGATAGATCGCTCTGACTTCCCCACGTCTTAGTCGCTTGGCCTTGCCACCACCAGAAGCGTTTTGGCATTGGGAAAGAGAGGGGGGCTGCCTGGCTTTCCCACAGAAAGTGGGTACCGGTGCCTGGATGCCACGCTGAGGTGTCCCCAGAGATTTGAGTAATTGAAAGATGGTCGAAGAGAAAAATGATAGTAAGCACAGGTGGTTGGTCTGATGCGCACACGGCAGCTGTGTCAGGGTCTGTCTTGTCACTAGGACAGCAAGGTGACGCCCTTCGCTATGCGCTGCGTTGCATTATTCAGAACGCGGCAACCGGGAAGGTGGCGTTCGACGTAGGCAACCTCATCATACGGAGCCTCAGTGAACTTGACGTTGAGCTCCAGCAACCTGTGGCAGTTGGTGAAACGTCGAATGCAACCCTGTATCTTGGTGTACGAGAGACTCAGCTTGATAAGGTTCCAGGCTTTCTCGAGACCAACGAGGTCCTCCGATGTCACCGGACACAATTGGGCGTGCAGCTCCTCAAGATGGGAGCACTGTCCAAGCTGTCCAAGCTGAGCAATAGCAGTAAACGACATCAACAACACTTTGATGGATTGTGCTTGCCCGATCCCTTGAAATCCGTCATCGTCAACGGCCGTGCTGAAAGTGTTCAAGATCGCCAAGCTCTTGCAATCCGACAGACACTGCATTGACGAGACAGGCGTCTCGGCGATGTCGAGGCGGCGAAGCTGCTGGAGCGTCCCTATCCTGTCGAGGGATCTCACTGAAGACTTGTACAAGACTAGTCCCTGTATTTTCGTGCAACTCAGAAGAGGGCTGATGTCAGCTACCGAGGTCTTGGCAAGATCAACCTCTTGCAACGACTTTGCATCGCACAACCCAGCAATGCCCTCCGAAGTCACCTTGGACGACCACATGTTGAGCAGTCGCAGATCCTTGCACACACCCAGATCGTTGACATCGGAGACGTCGCAGTGCGTCAACGTCACATCCGTCAGCGCCGATGCGTTCGTCACACCGAAGAAAGCCCTCTTCTCATTCAAGCGGCTGAACTTCACCTCGAGCCGCTGAAGGGATGCGCTTTTCAAAATCAGCCTCAGCGAGGTCACATCAGTATTTGACAGCAGAAGGCGCAGCGTTGGAAGCCGCTCGAGACCGGCAATCCCGGCCTGGTCGACCAACGAACCTTCCAGGTCAAGACTCCACAGATTTCGGCAGTGCTGCAACTCCGTGACGTCGGTGACACGGGGGTGTGCCAATGACAAATTTTGCAGCATTTGAAGTCGCCCAAATCCCTCCAGGCCAGCGGAGTCCACTAAGGTACTCTGCAGCGACAGCGTCTTGAGGGAGCGAGCTTCTGCCAGAAAGGAAACATCATGAATGTTGTTGTTGTCTAGAATCAAGTGCTTGAGCATCAGCAGGCGTGACAGGCCAGCAATGCCTTGCTCGTCACATGGGTCTTGGCGAGATTCAAGTAGATGATGCTCTGGCTCTGCCCCAAGCAGTTGACATCGCTCACAAGCGTGGAGGACAAATCAAGTCTGGTCAAGTAGATAAACGTGTGCAGCCTGTCTACCCCGTCTGAGGTGACTTGCGCGTTTGAGAGTTGAATGAGCTGCAGCCCTTTTCCCGCCGCGAGGCCCTGGGCGTTGGTGATGCGCGTCCTCGCAAGGAACAGCTCCTCCAAGCATGGCAACTGACCGAGGTGTGGAACATCCGCGTCCTTGACGTTGCAGCCGCTCAAATGCACAGTGCGCAAGGAGCAGCATTGTTCAATCCCTGCGCAGTCAAAGTTACCCGTGCAGTTCGTCATGACCAGCTTGCGCAGCTGTTGCAGGACGCCCAAGTGGGAAAGTGAGATCCGATTCCATGGCGGCAATGGCTCCTCGTTTCCCTGTCCTTCTGCATTGCCAACCATCACAACAGAGTGAGGGTGCACTGCTACGTTGTGTAGCAGTAGTTCCTCGATTCAGGGTGCGAGAGTGAACAGCTGAAGCCACGGCAAACCTATTCTGGCCATCTCCACCACCCGCAGGGTAGCAGCGCTGCTGTACAGAACCGACAGAAGGTCGTTCAAGGGGACTTTGGCTGCCTTGATTCGGAGCTCCTCGAGCCCTTGCGCAATGGCCAGACACGACAGGCGCTCCGGTGGTGTGGGGGAGAGAGTTGAGCCATTGATTTCCAAGAACTCTACACGACCCAAGAAAAGAAACTCCCCTAGAGAGCAGTTCAGCCGTGGTACATCGCTGATGCTGGCGGTCTCGCTCTTCGACGCCGCAGGTGCGTGAAGGTTTCCTCAGCAGCACACCGACAACGAACACTCCATGCACTTGGATAGCTTGAATGACGGAGGCAGCCGAACCGTTTCTAATCCAGGGGTGTCTTCGTCCGCGCAGGCGGTGCTCGATGCTGGTCGAGAGGCACCAGAGCACCTCAGTAGCCACCAATGGCACAGTCGCATACCTTGGACGTCGTTGATATTGCATCGAAGCCGTGGTCGACTGCCTCGCTGCAAGGTGGTGGGAGCTGCGTCCCTGAACCGATTGAACGAGAGACATAGCCCTTGCGGCGACCTCTCCCTTGACCTGCGTGCCTGAGGCGAAGAGCATACCCAGGCCCCGTCTTGGCCGGGAAGGTGCTCCGAAATGAGTATCGATGCGTCCGCAGAGATGTAGTCCATGGAAAAAGCTACAGTCTTTGATTCTACGAGTCGAAATATGCGCGAAACGCAAAGACCAAAGAACAGCGAGGGAAGTTGGAGTGTTAAGAACAAATGTGGCGCTTGTCGGTAATGCAAGAGAGAAAGAGGCGCATAAGACATGGTGCGCGACTAAAAAGCGTTTTTCAGCCACCGAGCGCAGGCCGTTAGCGTGGAAGCTGTTTTTCCCTGCTTCACTTTTCGTCTATGTCATTAGGGTGGCTTACACGTTCACTTCGCTTCACTGCTTTGTCATCCAAAAAAGATTAACGTGCTCCAGCTCGCACTCGTGCACGTCACCGGCGATGACGAGGGAGTGCAACGGCGCGCCGAAGTCAACACTGAGCAGATCCTTCATCGTACCCGCTACCACTTGCTGAGATGCAGAGCCGACGCGTGCTACACCCACCGCGAACGTCGAGCCATCTGCAGCTACAGCGCCACCCTGCTTGTACCCCTCCACCTCCAGGATCTGCTCAACGGCCTGCTTGATCGACATGTAGCGTGGTGGCTCGTAGATCTTGCGCCCACGCGCAAGATTCTCGTCAGAGATCTCCTTTACCTTGATGTCGAGGAGCACTAAAGTGTGAATCCCGGCAGCTCTGTTGCTCCGTAGACGCTCGTACCAGGAGTCTGGACGCCACGTCTCTGTCCAGAAACACAGGGAAATGACTTGGCCAAACCTGTAAAGCTGCAGACCACAACAACCCACAGCGTTAATGATGGAGGCATTGTGGACGACTTTGCTCTCAATTCCCTGCTCGTTGCAGCGCACAATCAGGTCCGAATGCGTTGTCGCACCAAAAACGTCGCCGACAACAAGAAGAACCACTTTCTTCACCTTCGCGTTGTCCAGAACAACCCCGCTCTCCACCATCTCTCTGTCGGCAATGATAACGGGTTTGCCGTAGATGCCAGCCAGCTCCTCTGCATTGTTGTTAATGAGGAAAGAGGTGTAGGCCTCTAGAAAAACAATATCCGCCTCCTTGACAGCGTTCATGCCCTTCATAGTGATGTCGGAGGCATCGCCAAGGCCAATCCCGACCAAGGTGAACATCTGCAGTGAATGCTATGGCAGAACGCCGCGAGTACGAAGCCTCAGGGCAATTGAGGTGGGTCAGTGGAAGAATAGAAATGGAAGTAGGTTCTGAAGAAAGAAGGCACGTGGGCTTCGAACACCCGATAGGAAGGCAGGGAGCAGGAAACCCTCTCACGGAGACAGAGTAGCTTGCATGCACACGTGATGGCGACGCTGAGGGGTCCGCCGCTTAAACATTTGGCATGGTTTACTATCGCCGCCCTAAGTTCAAACATGAATCGATAGCACTCACCAGTACTTGCTGTCAGAGAGAAACGGAGCTAGCGCGAATACCAGTCCGTGTTCATAAGCTGCTGCACGGCCAAGATGACCAGCCGTCAGCACCCCCATCGCACCAAGGCCGGAGCGCACATCTTGTTCACCAGTCAGGTTGTCCATCACCTCCGCCAGCTCTTTGCCTTCGTTGAGGATGGGCCGCATGATTGTTTCGCTCATTTCAAAACGCGCAGAAGATCCGATCCCGCACTTGCCCGTCTTCCGCTCCACAATGGCCATCCATCCGCACTCAAACCAACGGCCAGCAATGTCCTCGATGCCACCTTCCAGCCCGACACCGTAATCAGCGCCAGGAATTATTTCCAGGGCTGCCTTGGCTCTGTTTAGAGCGCCTCGCTGGGTCTCCTCTGCTGACATTGGCTGATCCCTGACCCCGGAGCTGACATTGCAAAGACGTACCTCATGGGCCTCGCCGGGAAAGCACTTGTTAACGACCGTCATAACGCTCTCCGCTTTGGCGCGATTTGTTGTTCCGACTGCCCAGACAGTCATGGCTTTGCTCTGATCGGGTGGTTCTTGGTTGCACGTCGCCGCGTAGTGAGGAGGCGTAAAAATAAAAAAAGAGAAGTGCGAAATGATTCGAAGAGCTCAAAGAGTGAAGCAGCATCTTTAAGCTGATCGGCGAGAGCAGCATCCCCTCATAGAGAGGGTTGTTCAACCTTGGTCATATCATTCTTGCTGATACACTTTCAACCGAAAAGACGGTAGAATGAAAAGTGAGAGAAAGGGAAATGCAATGCCTCGTGTATGGGCTTCGACAATACCAAAGGAAAGAAACAAGTACCGCGAAGACGTCGATTGCAATCCTCCCACTTGGGGTGTGCTCTAGAATGGCAACACCACCGAGACCCCCAGCAGCGCAAATGCTCACAAGCCCGTGACGCTTGCCGGACCGTCGCAGCTCGTTGGCAAGTGAAGTCACGATCCGACCACCAGTTGCAGCGAACGGGTGGCCCAATGCCAGAGATCCCCCATTCACATTCAGCTTCGATCGGTCAATATCCTCCATGAGAACAGGTTTGGAGCCGCTAGCATACCTGCTGAAGAACTCCTGCGACCGTAGGCACTTGATCGTTGCGAGCACCTGAGCCGCGAAGGCCTCATGAATCTCGTAGAGATCTATGTCCTTCGGTGTCAGACACGCTCTCTTCAGCGCTGGGCCCCACCCGAGAACAGGGGCAAGGAGGAGCTGCGGATAAGGGTCTATTCCGGAGAAGTAGCAGCTCTTGACAGAAACGTCAGTCTGGTATCCGAGCTTCTTTGCTTTCTCCTCGGACATGACAAGCATCGCGCTACCTCCGTCTGTCAAGGTGCTTGACGTGGCAGCCGTGATTGTTCCCTTGTCTTTGCGAAAGGTTGGCTTCAGCGTCGGCATCTTGTCTTTCATTTTATCGGTGTCGCGTTGCAGAACGTCGTCGAGCATCACCTCGGTTTTCCTGCCTCCTTTATCAACCGTGACCGGGACAACTTCGTCTTTGAAGTACCCCGCCCTTTCAGCCAAGACAGCGTTAGCGTGTGACGTCACCGCGAGAGCTTCCTGGTCCTTGCGCGAGATGTTGTTCAGCTCCGCAATGACATCTCCGTGCCACCCCATGGTTTTCCCAGTGCTCCGTTCTGTCAGTGCAACGCCGCTTGGAAACCACTTGGACGGATTGTACCCCGCCTCCTTGAAGAACCCCATAATCCCCTTCTTCTGAGCCATCATCATCCCGTGAGTCACCGACCGTGGCAGTGGAACCTCTGCGTTGCTGACGCTGTCGCTGCCACCGGCAATGACAACATCAGCATGCCCACCCTCGACCAGCATGCATGCCTGTGCGAGCGAGCTGAGCCCACTCGCACATGCCATACTTGTGAGATTCCCGGTGATTTTCTTCGGCAAGTTAAGATCAATCACTATCTCACGTGCGCAGTTGTGTGCGTTTCCTTGAAGCACAACGTTTCCCCACACGATGTGATCAATTTCATTGGGATCCAACGACGTCTTGTTGAGAAGTCCAGCTACGGAGGCGCTGGCCAGCTGCAGGGTGTCTGCCTTCATCAGAGCACCAAAGGACTTGACAAACGGCGTCCTCACACCCGTGACGAAGACCGCCCGTTGACGCAAAACATGGCGAGTCGAATGCATACCTGGCAGAGAGAAGAGGCTGTTGCTTTTTCTACTGAGTGAGCTGAAGAGTGATCAAAAGTGAAAGGAAAAAAGAGTAGAGGATGAGTTCCATATTAAGTGATGCCTTTGCAGTCAACTCAGAATACATGAAGCAGGACAGTTGGAAAAAGGAGACGCGCCAAGTGAAGGGGTTAGGGGTACCTCTTTTGTGCCGTCCAGTGCTCCCTTGAGGCCCGTAGCTTTATAGCGAGCACTACCAGACATGGAGTCTGAGCACAGCATTACGCACGGTAGTGCAAAGACATAAACTAGAGCCATAACCCCAAAACTCCAACAACAGTTCTTCTTGCAAAAGAATTTGTTTAGCCCAAACGCTGAACACTGTGAACTGGCATCCTACGAGTCTCATGTGCGGAGCATACAGAGCAACACCCTTTACGGGATCCGGGTCGCTTCGAAACGCCCTGTGATACCTCTTCCTCACTACAATTCACGAGCCGGTGATACCACAGTCAGCATCATTTATGCTTTCCAACCCCCGCATTTCAGAAGTACACATACACGCACACAACGTCGACTCTCATAGCCACAAGCACCGGCGCACCATGGCCATTTGACATTTATTGGCCCCTCTTGACCATTCCCGTGAGAATGCGGCCGCTGAAGTCTCCAAAATCCCACCTCACATGGTAAACGTCGGATGGTTGGCGCAGACTTGCACAAAAAACGCCACCCCCACACAACAACTCTGCCCGGCCAGCATCCAGGTGACGCTCGGTGGAAGAGGCCCCCGCCAAGAAATGAGGTGTTTACCAGGCCGCCCGGGTGATTTGGAAAAAAAAAAACGCTAGCTGCCTCCTGAATAACAGTTCCAAAGGTGCAAAAGTAGAACAACAATATCCCCTTTTTTCTGAAGCCAGCGACCCAGTTGGTGCAGCGCACTCTTCCAAGGCGACCGAAATAAGGCAGCCCCCACCGCCCACCCAGAAACGAGACCCATCATACCCCAAACCCCCGCCCGTTTTCATAACGCCGGCGCAGAACCCTGCCGCCCGCGGAACCCACACCCCACCCACGACAACCACAACCGGCGTTCAGAGGAAATATCCGAACAAGCGCCCCGCCCACCCAAGATGTGGCGCGGCCGCCCTCCGCACGAAACCAGAAATAAATGCACACCACTCAATTATGAGAAACACGCTTCCAGACCATTTCGTGGAGAACTGGATCTTTCCACGCCAGGAAATAACCCCTTCCCAAAAAAGTGCTCCTCTGTGTGGGGAAGCCGGGGCGGGAAAACCACCACCACCCGGCGGAGGGGACGCCGGCGAAAACAAAGACCCATATTTGCGCGACCCGAGCCCCCGCAATCACCCAGCACGGGCCACCGCCAAAGGAGCGTTTCGAAAGCAGCGAAGTCGTTTCAATGCTTTAAATCTTTCAGAACCCCTCCGAAAAGAGCATCTGCGCGCCACATTTTTTCCCCAGCGTTGCCGTCCGCCTCCCCCGGGCCTGGCGACGGTCCCTTTTTCCCGCTCCACCCAGCCCCAGCCCTACGGAGGGGCATTTTGCGACAAAACAGGCGCAAAAACGACACCACCGGCCGCCACCCCCGACAGCCAATCCCTTCGATCTGCTCTAAAAAGAGGTCCTTTTCGCCAAACTTCTATTGTTGAGAGGGAAATCTTCTCCTGCCTACCATTCTTTATTGTCAACGGATGGGTAATTCACCCCCGGCGTTCGCATGCACACGCGCAGGGATTCCTTGAAACGAGGTAGCCAATACGGCCGCGGTTGAAGCGGCAACTGAGGGTCTCTATGCCGCCCCAAAATCAACCCCGCCTGCATCGTTAACCTTCGCTCTTTCCTTGAAAGTGTGCTCCTTAACAAACGGAAGGCGCAACTAAGCGGGGAGGCGCATTGCCCCCACTTGTGTGACTATCGTCCTTCCGACCTTTCCAACAGGGACCATAAACCGGGGAGCCCCTGGCCCCTTCGGGAGAAGCGGGGTTGTCGGGAATCCGCTGCGGCGAACACCCCCGCCCCGGCCGGCTATTCTGAGCTGCGGGGGCTGGGTCAATCGCCGCCGTTGGCGCAACCCGCCGCAGGAACAGGCCACGGCTTTACGCGGTGCGCCGTCGACGGGAAATGGGGAGCCGGGAAATCCTCGTAGGACTCGCGGGGTTCCAGAAACATACACATACTGTGGAATCGTCGTAAGCAGCTTCCGGGTGTTACAAAACCACATAACACACACACGCGGTGACATACCCCCGCTGGTGGGCGAATCCTGTGTCCGTTCAGCGGCCCCACGAACCTTCAAGAATATATTGAGGGAATCATGTGACATGGCGCCTCCCCTAACCCGGGCGCGTGCCGAGACAACGCCGCACTCTGTTAAGCGTTCCCTTCCACCTAGTCCGGCAGCAAGATCGAACACCGGACTTGTTCCTTTGAGGGGGGGGGTGAGTCGATCGGCCGCATGCTTTGGTGCCCTTCTCTTGCTAGCTGCGGTGAGAAAAGCACAGTCACGGCTAGAATGCCCAGTTGTAAGCTCTTCTGGCACATTATTCTCCCGAAGCGGCTCATTTGACTCACGGAGGCCGCGCTAGCCACCAACCTTGTCGCCGCAAACGCGGGAAGAGAATAAAAAAAGAAAACTTCCCGGCGCTAAAGTACCATCACAAAGTACTACTTTAGAGCCTTCGAGAAAATAGAGCAGCATCGACCCAAATAATACTTCAGGGCTTATGTAGCCCTTCGGAACGGGGATTTGTAGACGGAACATGGGGCGATGCAGCGCTATGCAAAGTCACCCGAAATGTGCCCCCCAGACGCCCACGTTATGAAGCCACAACCCAACGCACGCAATGGGCTCGAATCAGAAAAGCAAGCATGAGAAGCAAGAGCACAAACGTGGGCTACCTCTGCGAGCGCTAGGCCTTTGTGCCATAGAAGGGAGCCGCCCTAAATCCCAAAAATCTGTCAACCAGCAGAAAAACACCAACCTGAAAAGCGCCACTCGCTGCTAAAAATGAGTTGGCTATAGGGGGGGGGGGGGCGGGTTATTCCGAGCATCCCGTCAAACAATATCAGAGCAGAAACATGCAGCTGCAGGAAATCCTTTTCTGCCTTTTAAAAGGAATGAAGACGACTGGCTTCAAGGCTTCGGCGGCATGCGAGGAAAGGGCGCCTTTCGAACAGGCAAGGGTGACGGACCGCCACGCCAAGGCCCTTAAAAAACACCCCGGTTCCATAATTTTTCTTTCACACTAGGCAGTGCTTTTTCTTTATCTAAACAATCCCTCATAGCTTGCAAACGTACTTGTTGCTTTTTTTTTTTGGCATGCGGGGATTGCTTTTTAGGGGGTTGTCGGCAAGGGCTCTGCGGGCCTGGTTCAGCCACCTGCCCGCTTGAGCGCCAGCCCCGTACCCAGGCAGCGCGCAATAAACAGTGAGGGAAAAAGAATGACACTCCTCTAGCTCGATCTGGGATAGTGGGGGGGTGTTTTCTTTTTTTTTTGTAGCATCCCCAAGGGGTGCTCTTTGGGCCGCTTTGAAACGGCCGCGCATGGTGCGCGCATGCTGCCTGTAAAGTTTTTGTTCTTGTTAGTTACGCAAAGCTTTCGTCGTCACAGCCAGCTCCCCTTGTCACCTGAATGCCATTTTTCTTTACAATGTAGCGGGTATGGTTTTTTCCCACACAGGAATGCTGCGCCGGTAGGCGGCAAAGCGTCCGTCCCCTTTTGCCGCGTTATCCCGCTCCTGGTTTCTGGCGAATCTCGGCACCGCATTTAAAAACTTTAATCGCCCCCCCCCTTCATTTTGACGTAGCTTGGCCAAACAAGGCGCCAACCTGGCCGCATCCAATAGAGTCGTGCGGGCGGTGCGTGCCAAATTTTCCGCCGCGAGGAAGATGCGGGCAGGCAAAACAGCAAACTTCCAAACGTCATCGCCATGTTGGGCTTATGCTTCCCCGTTGGGACTTCAGGGGTGTGTTTTTCTTCCGCTCGCGGCGCGTGGTGGCGGGCTTCTGCGCCGGCAGCCCCGGCCTTCTGGGGGGTGGGGCGGTTTTACTGGCGCACACGCATCTAATATTAGTTACAATTGATATTATTTGGTAATACTGTAAGCATATAACTAAGTAGTATCTAACCGGTACTATAATATTATTAAATTAGTATACACAGATAAAACTATATAGCATAATGAGCATAACAATACTAGTGTGAGATAAGTTAATAAATAATTATAATTAGAATAAATATTAATTCAAATCAATATTAACAAGTCTATATTAAGCTTTATTTCATTTATCTCCAATTTCAATGTTAATTTCTAAATTCAAGCCTCTAAGAGGCCTAGTTTTATCAAAGCTAGCTCAATTCCGAGTGCGCGGCCCACTATATTACACCAACCCCTAATTGTGCACGGGGAGGCCAAAAATAGCGATTTTCGGGCATTTTTTGAACGGGGTTTCTGTATGCCAAAATTCGGTTTTCGCAGAACGCCCCTACCCAGAGGCATGTCGGGGAGTAAATTTTGACCCCTATTTTTACGAATTTTATAAACATTATAACATCATAACAATGTGTATTACTAAATTTTTATTTTTAAATTTTATTAGTATTATCTCGAGTAATGATAGCCATGTAAAGTTCTAATGCAATTAATATCATAGTAAAA